>NW_026267268.1:562702-567986 GCF_000697945.3 Frankliniella occidentalis | reverse complement strand
CACAGCCCTTTGACGTCGTCGCGGTGTCGCGTCGCTGTGGTGCTAGGGAGACGCCCTCCTCCATCGAGGCCTCGCCGAAGCACGGCCCGGGGACGGACGGGCGTCCTTTTCGCGACTCTGGCCCAGGACGCCGTCGACGTCCCGAGACTCCTGTGGCCTGTGGGGTCAGTGCCCATGGGGTGCGGCGCTGTAAAGGTTTTGCAGTATTGAAGAGGAGAATTACAAAATGTGGCTTGCTTTCGTGGATGCGTGGGTGTCATTGCTCGACTCTTGATGTTGATGCAAGTAAGTAAATCAAAATAAATGAATTTAAATACAAGGCCCAATTAAATGTTTTACAGATATTTAATAATTCTTATGCATGTTTTAAAAACTTTCAGGTTTACAACTAGAATGCCGGTACAAATACAGCATAGTTCAAGGAATTCACAGAGTGGATTTAAAGTTAGAGAAATTACCACAACAAGTAATAAAAGAATGGAAAAGTACAGAAAGTACAGTAGTACATTCAAAATGGTAGACAAAGATACAAAAGTAACTAAAATTGTGGTAACAATAAACTGAAAGTTATAGACGAAATATAGAAATTGATTGTTTACAAACAAACACAATAAGAATGTAGAACATTAGTGCAAAAAGTGAGTGAAACGTATAAACTAACATTTCACACGTGATATACATAACTACAACGCACTGGGCGAGGAAATGCAGATAGAAAATAATTCACTATACGAACAGCAACATAACATAATTCCAGAGGGAGTTATGTGAACACTCACATGCAAATAATAAACAATTCGATACTCAACACTAAAGAAAGTAATTTGAACCCATACACAAGGGTAGACATTTTGCATTGAGGGACATACCCAAAGAATTACAACTGAAACTCTATAAACAAAGCATGGCCGGTTACACCGGAAATAGACACGAAAATACTGTCTATAAACACTGCTATTTAGTACGGCACAAAACAATGAAACAGTACAATACAATAACAGGTACCCTTGGCCCAAGGATTTTAGAATGAAGGAGTGCACTCACCGGTAACCGAGTTGCAGACAGCAACTCGGGCAGGGAAAGAAGAAGAAAACAAACCGTAACCGGGGGCGGCGCCTCCCACCGGAAACGGATACACTGATCACTGACACGTCACATCAACTGACGTACAGACGTCTCAATGAGTACGTAGGGTGCAAAGCACTAGGAGCACACACACACACACACGGCAAGATATCTGATAGCAGACATCAGATATCTGAATTTGTATGTCTTTTGATGATTGGATATCTCCCAGATATCTCCAGAATGGCTATTTGACTGCATTTCCGCAAACAAAACATGTGCAAAAGATATCTGCATCCAAAACTGATATAAAATGATATGCTACAGATGTTTATCACTGAATGTATAGAGTTCACCAAGAGCAGGTGTAGTTATGGATGCAACGTATGTGAGATGTCTCTATCTAGATATCTTCACATTGATATCACTAATTCACCTCCAGAATGTCAATAAACCCTGTGAAAGGCGGCCATATCAGACCTATCAGACATTTGTTTATTCTAGAAGCTAGCATGTGATATCATTCGTCAGATATTCATTCAGTGATGTCATATAATATGTTCTAAAAAGCTACTATGTGATATTTAATGACATATATTCATTTAGGTATATCACAATGATATGTTCAAAAATTGTAGAATCGATATCTTCGGTTCATGTTCACATTAGGGAGAAGGTTCAGGACATTTCAAAAAGACAGCATGAGCAGGGGAGCAAATTCAAAAGACATGCCTATATTATTTCACTATTTATTGTTACTAATCACTTTCACTGTCTGACACAACATTCTCATCATTACTCCACATATTTTCTTCTTCTTCATCCTCCACCTCATTATCATCATCTTGCTGTTTCTTCTCTTCCTCCTTCTGCTTCTTTTTCTCCTCCCGTTCCTGGTGGCTGAAACATAAAATATAGAAATTTGAAATTGGAAAGCATGAACAATTTAGATATATAACCTGCTTATTAGCTAAGTGGCTCTGACACATCTGAAGGATCAAAATAGTGAAAGTATTTGAACATTACTTCAACATTTTCCACAACCTCAAGATGATATATGAACATCTTTATTTGTAATGGGCAATGACAGGATGTGATTGTCCCCCTAAGACACAAAGGAAGTAACGTGCATTTCTTAATTACTGATAATTCCCAATTTATATTAATATTTAAAACAGTACTGATACTTAGAGTCTGAAAAGACTGAAAGAATTGATTTATAAGAGCCAATGAAGTGTTTGGACACTAATAATTTGCCACAGAAATCAAATCAAATTTTCCTTTGATTGTTGATTCTCTTACACATTAAAAATTAACGCTCTAAAAATTCCCTGCACATTGGGTTAAATTACGTTGCTAGAGAAAATAAGAAATTTAATTTCTGTGTTCTCAAATGCAATTCTGACAGATAAAAATTTTAATTTCTATCCCCTGAAAAATGCTTTTAACAAAAACTTAGATAAAATACAAATACTCTATATGAGTTTTCAATCCACAGCATACCCCTCACAGACACTATTTTCAGTGTAGCCTCCCCTTTAATGCACTCTATTGTAACACATTACTTAGATACGTACTTTTTGAATTTGCCAATGGCCTGGCGCAGGTGGTCCTTAACAGATAATATCAAGTCAGCCTCGGGTGCTTGGGCTGCCACCAAGACCCCCTTAGATGATGTTCTCCTAACAGCGGCTTCAAAAAATGACAAGGCAATTTTAGAGAAGTAAAACCAGATATTCAAGACAGCATATGGTGCAAATACCTACTGAATAGTGCCGCTGTAAAACTCTGCTTTTGGTGTTAAACTCTGCCTTGGTGTTAAATTTGGGCATTGCTGCACGGCCCCTGATGGCAGCCCGTGGGGCCATCTCGTCGCAGCACCGCCTCATCATTCCTGCCCTTCCCTGCAGTACACAGGCGGTCGAACGAATGGTTCGGAACGTAACCATCGCTTCGGCCACAGTGGTGGGAGAAGAACGGAGAGAAGGGCAGATACGGGCTGCCATCAGGGGCCGGGCAGCAATGCTTAAAATTTAACACCAAGGGGCAGTTTAACGCCCCTTACGAAAGTTAAGTAAGCACGTAAAACCAAGCCCGGGTGGGTGGGTGGGCGGGGCTCGAAGTGCAGGCACCTCCTCGTGGTGAGCCCTGGGTTAGCAAAGCACTAGGCTATGTTAAGCTATGACCTGCCCAACTTAACCCTTTTCCAAATAACAATGCATTGCCATGCACACACGGCGCCTCCTCAATTTCCCAAAATTCTGACCCGGCTCCTGCCCTACCTACTCCCCTCAAACAGCCTACGGCTGTCGGAAAATTCGCCCACTACTGGTTCACCTCCTGGTGGTTACAGACCACCCGTCAGACCACCCCCGGTCTGCCCAGGACCCGTATCCTGGCCCCAGAGCCGGGTTAAAAAACGACTTTGAGCGTTTTTTGAGTAATTTGGTACAAATGTCGCTGTAAAAACGGCCTAAAACGGTCCTCCCACGGCCGGTCACAGGTGGAAAACTTTTTTTAGATATATAAGACACATATGCCACTCTTAAAGCGTTTCAGTACTGCTTTGAAATATTTTTTAATCGAATTATTCGATTTTAGTGCAAAATAGTGAAATTTCTCAACTTTGAGGCGAGGTAGGAACCTGAAGCCCTTGTCTCAGCGAAAAAACAAGGTCGGTTCCGGAAACTACATCGAAAATGGCTTGAAGTGAGGGGGACCCGTTTTTCAAATTCGAAAGTCGACCGAGTACGCTGCACCCTAGTGCTAACTCGCCCCAATTAAAATGAATTTTTGAATAGGTTTGCAGTTATTTATTTAGAGGGATGGCCTTTTAACTGGGAGCTCGGTTGGTCTAATTTAGCCCGGTTTGACTCCTGAGTCACATATGTAGCTCTAAATTCATTAAACGAATATTATGCGGTACTGTTCTCACAGTGCGTGGCGTAGAAAATCGACCCCTAGATCACACATGTGCCTCAAAATACTCAAAGCCAACAGTATGGGGTACCTTTCTCACGGTGCCCAATGGTACCCTACGAGTCAGGCAGTGTGAGACAAGTACCCAAGGGTCATTTTAAGCAATCCTACCTGTGTATACGGTACTTCCCTTGAACCATAGAATCGATTCCCATCAAGCCGAGACCTGTTAAAAAACATTGTGCCCTAAATGGGTCAAAACAGCCCAAAATATGACCAAATATTACCCAAACAGGTTTTATTTTGCCATTCTTTGCCATTTTCTGCAGTGTGTGGCGGCCGAGTGCAGAGGTGGCATAGTGATAGTGCCATTAAATTAGAATGGGGCGAGATTTTGAAAATTTGGTCGATTGGGGCGAGTTGGCAAAAACTTGCATCCGGAACTCGCCTCAAAATCGGGGCGAGTTGGTCTCGGGGCGAGTTGTACCTGGGGCGAGTTAGCTGGGGCGAGATGTACGGCACCCGAATAGAACATTGTTCTCCATTCACACAGTTTTCACAGGAATGCACGAAGTCATCTGAATCTTCTAATTCATGCTCGCCCAGTTTGATAGCACTCCACTCAGTGGGCTTAGAGATGGCGTCAGAGGAGGTGGATGGGGTGGATGAGGAAGCAACAGGTGCGGAAGTCTGAACTTCAGAAGTTCTTTGAGAGGCAGTAGCTTTCGCAAAAAGTTCCCTTCTGTACTTGGCTGAGAGCTCGTGCAACGACTTCTTAGACTTTTCCATATTGAAATAACCGTGAAATAACCAAGCACTCACCTTAGCCAATCAGATGTGGAGTCAGATGCCATGGTACCAAAATAATGTAGCCCCTTTGATTCCCTTCACTTATTGCTGTAAATTGAAAAGGAAAAGAACAGACGATAAGCAACAGGACACACAGATAATGTCAAGGCGCAGTCACTTGTGAACACCAAAAGCAGTACATAACTATTTTATCTTTTGCCATTAATACTGATACAGCTATTGAAGGTTATACAGCTAAACTCATTTTAAAGCACAATGCTCAACCTATCTTTGCAAAAGCTAACCCATTACCATTTGGCATGGAAAAACCAGTCAATGAAGTGTTAGATAGTTGGATCAATTCAGGTTAAGCCGTGAGAGTCAGAGTGGCGGAGTGGGCTTCACCCGGTTTTGCAGTTCCTAAAAAGGACGGTAAGGTTCGTTATGTGGTGGATTTCAAACGTACGCTGAATCCTCAGCTTCGGGTGGATTATTATCCTTTACCAACCCC
>NW_026267268.1:557948-559858 GCF_000697945.3 Frankliniella occidentalis | reverse complement strand
GCGATAATCCTACCCCCCAGGCCCTATCGCGCGGGGGGGGGGGGGATAGAATCATCGTGCGATGATCCTACCCAGGGTAACATTTTCCGGGAGGGTAACATAGTCGTCTTACACCGGACTGGGTGGAGTGGAGAGCCGGGAAGGAGGGCAGGTGGGTTGCCTATCACAACGGCGCCAATGTCACGGGCCGTGACAATAATCTTTGGTCAGATCTTGATCCACAACATTGTTGCCTTCCGCATCCCTTTTGTCTGTGATCAATCTGTCCGAGAAGGAATTGTACACTTCAATGGCGTCTTCGCCAGCCTCACCCATGAGCTGGGCAAATTTCACTTTCGCAGTGGCTTTATCTTGCCCGATTGCTATCAGGAAGAAGCCAAACTTCTGCTTGAACCTTTCCCAGGAGGCCTGTATGTTCCCGGATCTCAGGTTCACTTCACCAGGCCTTTTGCCCTGGTACTCACCCGCCATGGTACCACGTGCACACTGTACACCAAATACAATCAATTTCCCACTTCGTCAGGGATTACTAGAAAACTGAACGGATGCAGCGAAAAACTTTCTTGTAGGTTCACGCATTCCTCTTGAACAGATTTTCTGAGTTCTTCCTTTAGCTTGTCATCTTTCAGAAACTTGTCCTTAAATCTAGGATCCAAAAATGTTGTGATGGCCAAGTGCTTATAGGACCTCCGCCCGTCGGAAGCAACCAGTCCCGTCCCGGTAAAATTGATATATCTTTCAAGAAGACTAATCTTAATAATGCCAGCCAAGTCCTTGACCAAGTCTTCTCTTTGATCTCCATCGTCAAAACTAACAGATTCCACTTCGATGTCCTGCAGAGTTTGATCAATTATCCCCACTAACGGTAGAATAGCACTGGCAGTTACGTATGTTTCACTCGAGAGAGCTTCAGTTATGTCTTGCAATGGTTGGTGTAGGGCTATTAGTAAACGTAGCGTTTTCTCTTCTTCAGGGGTAGGGATCAGGGTGCGCGTAGGTGGTAGGGCGCTTGTTGCGGTCAGACCGTCCCTCCTTTGCCAGTACTAAACGCAAGTGTGGCAAATTCCTCTGCACTGTCACTGCTGTCCGAAGGAGGGTCCACCACCTCGTCTTGCAGGTGAGCGGAATTTCGACACACTCCCTTTTCATGTCCTTAGCAGTGTCGAACATGTCCTTGCGTAGAGTTGGGGAAGCTGAAACAAAACGAAACGCATTTAAGACAGGCAGGCGTGTATGAAATCAAGCCCCCCCCCCCTCGCGGTGGCTCTAGAAAGCCTAGTAGCAAGACAGGTAGGCAACCCCCCCCCTCTTTTTCTGTCAGTCGCAGGAAGCTGCGCGCCCTGCGCCCATGATCAAAGAAGGGGTAGTAGGGTGGTTCATAAAAACGCTAATGTTAAAATGTTTAAATGCTTGTTGACCATATGGTGTAGTTTGGTGTAAAATGACCTCCATTTTTTTTCCAGAATTTTTGAACACGATTTGACCCTGCCGAAATGGCCTCGAGGTTAACATGGGATCCTTATGGGGAATTCTACCAAAATCAATAAATTGGGACTGGAGCTCAAAATATTTGACGGACGTTACTATCCCAGGCAAAATCGTGATCTACGTTAAAATACGATTCAGAAGATGTGCCACATGCAGTCACAGCACGTCGCGTTTAGAAAATAATAAGGGCAAATATTGGCATTTTTGGCGATTTTGACGAAATTTGAGTGATTGCTCTATCGAAGCCCGACGTTTAGCCACTGCATGTGGCACATGTTCTGAATCAGATTTTAGAGCAGATCACGATTTTGCATAGTAAAATAATGCCCGTTAAATATTTTGAGCTCCAGTCCCAATTTATTGATTTTAGTAGAATTCCCCATAAGGAACCCATGTTAACTTCGAGGCCATTTCGGCAGGGT
>NW_026267268.1:555942-557862 GCF_000697945.3 Frankliniella occidentalis | reverse complement strand
GTTCCTAAAAAGGACGGTAAGGTTCGTTATGTGGTGGATTTCAAACGTACGCTGAATCCTCAGCTTCGGGTGGATTATTATCCTTTACCAACCCCGAGGGGTGGATAACTCCTGAATTGGGTGTACAAATTTCAAGAATTGAATTTGAATTAGCTCAAATTAGCTTGAATAGAATTTGAATTGGACTGTATTGGTTGAATTGGTTTTGAATTGGTTTGAATTATTGCGATTTTATGTTACTG
This sequence comes from Frankliniella occidentalis, assembly GCF_000697945.3. Classification (NCBI taxonomy): domain Eukaryota; kingdom Metazoa; phylum Arthropoda; class Insecta; order Thysanoptera; family Thripidae; genus Frankliniella; species Frankliniella occidentalis. Next base: position 557,620 of record NW_026267268.1, on the reverse strand, counting down.
AATTAGCGTGAATTGGCTTGAATTGGCTGAACATTGTCTTGAATTGGACTGAATTAGTTGAATTATTTTTGAATTAGTTTGAATTAGTTTTGAATTAGTTTGAATTAGTTTTGAATTAGTTTGAATTAAATTGAATTGGTCTGAATTGGTTTGAATTGGGCAGAATTAGGGGTGTACACTTGGCAGGGGAGTTATCCACCCCTCGACCAACCCCCGAACATGTTTTCTCTAATCTTGCCAACGGCAAATATTTCACCAGCTTGGACCTTAATGACGCTTACACGCAATTGACCCTCCACCCTGACTCCCAGGACTTGTGTGTGGTGAATACACACAAAGGTCTTTTCAAACTTACTCGTTTGATTTATGGAGTTAATTCGGCAGCTGCAATCTTTCAGTCCACCATGGACTTAATTCTAAAAGACTTACCCGGGGTGATTTGCTACTTGGACAATATTCTTATTAAAGGTGAAGATTTACCTGATATTATCTCCAAAACTTACTTGGTGCTAGCAAGACTTGAAAAACATAATGTAATGTAATGTAAGATTAGATAAATGTTTATGGTTTGTAGAACAACTCGAGTTCTTAGGGTTCTCTATATCAGCTCTAGGTCGGGCTCCTTGTCCTAGTTTATATGAGGATATCCTAACCTGTGCACCTCCCAAGGACCTAAAGCAATTACGCTCATTCCTGGGTATCATCAATTTCTATTCAGAATACCTTCCTATGTTTTCCACCATCGCTAAACCTCTAAGATTACTAACATGTAATGATACACCCTTCATTTGGTCAGAAGATTGCCAACTAGCCTTTGATCAGACCAAAAATCTCCTTTAAGTCCAGCCAACTTCTCATGCATTTTGATCCCAACTTACCTATCCTTCTTAGCACTGACGCTAGTCCAGTAGGTGTCGGCTGTGTTCTGGCACACGTCATCAAATCAAATGGGAAACCCGTAGAGAGACCTGTTAGCTTTGCTTCAGCTACCCTTACTCCAGCCCAGCAAAATTATGCTCAGGTGGATAGGGAAGCCTTCGGCGTTATATTCGCCGTTACCAAGTTTTATAAATTTCTACGGGGTAGAGAATTTACGATAGCAACAGATAATTCAGCAGTTCAGAGGATCTTGAGTCCCGATAAAGGATTACCCCTTAGGACCAACCACAGACTCCAGCACTGGGCAACCATTCTTGAAGGATTTCAATACCAAATTGAACACCGTAAGTCAGCTCTCATGTCTGTCCCAGATGCATTGTCTCGTCTGCCATCCTCTGTTACCTTGCACTATCTCAATATTTCTATCAAACCCCCTATCCCCGTAGACGTCATCTCAGAACACTCTCTACCTGATCCCATCCTTTCTAAAGTTTTTGATTACACTCTTCACGGTTGGCCTCAAAAAAATCCATTCCCTAACCATGCAGAACTCACTATTTATTTTAAGCAAAAAGATGAGCTTTTCATTCAGCAAAAATGCCTCATGATGCGCAATCGAGTCGTTGTCCCCCACCCTTGCGAGGTCAAGCTTTAGCAATTTTACATATGGGACATCCGGGAATAGTCATAACTAAAATGTTAGCTTGATCCACATTTTGGTGGCCTAGTCTTAATTCTGAAATCGAAAATCTTTGTTCAAATTGCTTACCTTGTGCTAAAATTAATTTAAAGCCTAAAT
>NW_026267268.1:548873-551574 GCF_000697945.3 Frankliniella occidentalis | reverse complement strand
ACTTACCATTAATAGTGTTGAGAATTTGCTTAACTTTCTTTACAACGGGCTTCACTGAGTCATGGTCGTACACTTTCTCGATTCCAAGCTGGAGGGAGTGTGCCAGACACTTAATCACTGGCAGGTCAAGCTCCCTGAAATAAACAGAGGGGGCTAAGTAAGCGCAAATAAGCGTGTAAAACGATTACACCGATGCTTTTACTAAATTCCGCGCAGTATATAATACAGAGTTGTTCACAGACCCCGTCTTTTATTTTGCTGGCGTGCAGGCGGGCGTGCCTACCGTCTCTCACCACGACACGGCGCCTAATGGCCCCGTGCGAGTATGCAACCCACCCGCCGCACGCCTGCATGAGGCACAGTATACGCACAGTAAAGGAAGGGGTCTCTGTAGGTGGACCACCCAGTATTATTATCGCGCACAGCTGACAAGTTAACTCACCTGATAGCCGCTACAAAGTTTGCACCATTGTCCACAGTAACAGCGGAAATGGCATCTTTGGTGATATCCCATTGACGGAGGAGATTTTCCGTGAATTCTGATAAATTTGTGGCAGAGTGAGAATCGTCAGTAGGCATGCATCCAAGGGTGATACTGACTAACTCCCATGCTAAGTTAATAAAGTGAGCAGTAGCTCCCACATAGGAGTCCTTAGCAACCGAAGTCCAACCATCCATTGTCAAAGACAAGAACTCAGCCTCTTGCATCATTTTCTTAATTAAATCTACAGTCTCCGAATACAATTGTGGCACGTAGTGCTCCGTCATTGCTCTTCTACCCGGAAGTAAGCGCCCCAATCCTGGTCGAAGAATGTCAATAAATCTTCTGAAGCCGTCAGAGTCAACAATTGAATAGGTCAAGCACTGTGCAGCTATAAAGTATGCTGAAGCCAGAGAACAGTTTTCAATGGTTTTCGCATCCAAACTTTGAAAGCTGAGTTTTGTCTGCTGACTGCCAGGCGTCGTCGCCCTGGAAAGAAAGTAAAATATATAAGACACTTGTGGGGAAAAATATTTTACCTAACTTGCGATTGTGGCCCGTGGTGCCATGCCCCCCCCCCTTTTTTTCTCAACTCTCTCCGTTTCGAGGTGTCTCAAAGTCTGCACGGTGCACGGCACGGCATATCGTCAAAATATCGACGCTTCGATATGGACAAATATCGTATCGTTATCGAAATATCGAGATATCGCACAGCCCTAGGTACAGGTCTCCGTGGTATCCGGTGGGCGTGGAGGTCGGGGCGGGGCGGGGAGGTCGACAGGTAGTGAGTGCTTCTCCAGCATGGTTCTTGGAAACCCTGAATTGTTGAAGAAATCACTAAAACAACTTCAAAACTGTTGTGTATGTGGCCTTCACTTTCATCCGACAGATATGAACCCCTCAGGAAATTTGAAGATAGATGCTGTACCCAAATTAAATCTTCCCCATCCATTAAGTAGCACGCAGTTCAAAAAATGGGTTGGACCCGAGGGGTGGGCGACTTGAATTTTTCGTGTACACAGGAGTACGGAGTACACGGAGTACAGTCGGAGAACCTTGAGTATTGCCGGTGTAGCAGCCGATTTGTACCCGTATACCCCCGGTACAAATCCCCTGGGGCATCTGTACCCCCTTGGGCGAAGGGGGGTACAAATCACCTGGGGCATTTGTACCCCCCTGTCGACCCCTAGGTACAAATATCCTTAGGCGATCTGTACCCGGGGGTACAAATCACCTGGCAGATTTGTACCCCCCTATGCAAAGGGGGTACAAATCTCCTAGGCGATTTGTACCCCCTACGCCAAGGGGGTACAGTACGCCTAGGTGATTTGTACCCCCTAGGTACAGGGGGGTACAGAACGCCTAGGCGATTTGTACCCCCTAGGTACAGGGGGGTACAGAACGCCTAGGCGATTTGTACCCCCTAGGTACAGGGGGGTACAGAACGACTAGGCGATTTGTACCCCCTAGGTACAAATCGCCTAGTTGATTTGTACCCAGTCGGTAAAGGGGGTACAATACGCCTAGTCGATTTGTACCCCATTCAGATATCTAAATGGTCAAAAAAATAGGACCGGTTCCATAGACACGCTTCGTGCGCATAAATGCAAAAAAAAATAAATAAAAAAAATAATGATCCGTCAAGGAACGGATCGTGAAAACAGATTATAAAATATTTCCATACCCCATCTGAACCGGCTGTCGTTGAACCCAATTCACATTTTACGCATAAATTGTCGTGTAGCCTATATTGCCTGATTTCAGGCGCGCAGGAGCAATTCGCCTACTAACCACGTACTCGTGTTTTCAATTTATTCCTTGTCGTAATTTCAGTGGCTTTAAGTACAGGACATGAAGTGGTTGTAGAGTGACGCATTTCAAACTAAAGAGTAGCGAAAAAGTTGTGCAAGACCTAAGTCTTGTGTTTCTCAAACATACAAAAAGTGCTGTTTTTTTTTTACTGTTTTACTCGTTGTTTTACTCGTTGTTTTCTCGAGCTCAAAAAACTTGTAGTTTTAGAACTATATAGAGTGCTGGCTAGCCCAGTGTGTATTTCTGTCTTTGTCTCACTGACTAGGGCGCCATACGGAGCGAGAGAGAAAGACATACAGGGGCCGTAAAGGGGCACTATGTTCTTTATGGCAGAAAGCAAAGACAATGAGAGTGATTTTTTTATTAACACGTGGTTTTGTTAGAGTCAATGTTGGGCCGTCGAGCAAG
>NW_026267268.1:547859-548823 GCF_000697945.3 Frankliniella occidentalis | reverse complement strand
TATGCCAACAACTGTAGCATCTGCTGTTAATAATGCCTTATTTTCAATTTTTGCCATGTGGGGTTGTTTACCTACAGCTCTAGTCTCAGACAATGCCCCCCCCCCCCCTTCGATTCCTCAGAGTTCATAATTTTTTTTCACATCTTTAAATATTCTGCTTAAACACAGTCCCGTTTACCATCCTGCACCTAATGCTCAAGCAGAAAGAGGAGTGGGCATTGCCAAAAGGGCATTAGACAAAATTTTAGAGGACCTGGATGGGATGGCCGCATCAACCCCATCAAAACAAATATCCACAGCATATTTAATTGAAGCTGTTAACATTTTCCTTTTCACCCATCATAACACCCCATCAACCTCGACCAACAAGGCACCTAATGAGTTACTCCTATCATTCAGACCCCGAACCATACTTTCTCAGTCTAGCCTAACCTTAGCATCCTCCCTTGGGCTTCCATCCACCTTCGCTAAGTTTCGGGAAGGGGAATTAGTTCTTGTTAGACTTGCAAATTAACCAGCTAAAACGGGTAAAGTCATTAGGCAGATAGGTGTAAACAATTATAATGTTCTTATTGATGGAGTCATAAAACAATGTCATTTCAACCAGCTTGAATTAAAGGCTAAAGTGTTTAAAAATCATAAAAATAATAAATGATCAACATGTTTTTACCATTGCATCACCCGTGATAAAAATTGTTAATCACTGTACCTTTAAATTCTAGTGATAAAAAGCATCAATCACTTTATTATTATTCTTACTGTTTAATTTGTATGTTATGTGATAAAAACTATAAATCACTTGCTAGTCTATGTCTGATGTGATAAAATGTATTAATCACTTGGTTTATTCTCTCTATTATTTATTGTACGTGTATACGGTACTTCCCTTGAACCATAGAATCGATTCCCATCAAGCCGAGACCTGTTAAAAAACATTGTGCCCTAAATGGGTCAAAACAGCCCA
>NW_026267268.1:542175-542624 GCF_000697945.3 Frankliniella occidentalis | reverse complement strand
TTATTGATTTTAGTAGAATTCCCCATAAGGAACCCATGTTAACTTCGAGGCCATTTCGGCAGGGTCAAATCGTGTTCAAAAATTCTGGAAAAAAAATGGAGGTCATTTTACACCAAACTACACCATATGGTCAACAAGCATTTTAACATTTTAACATTAGCGTTTTTATGAACCACCCTAAAGGGGTAGGGGTAGGAGGCTACTGCCGTGTTCTTTATTAAGGGTATTGTGTTGCCCTATAGCGCCGAGCGAGCCGGTAAACCAGCCCGCCCGCGCGCTGCATACGCACTCATACCCAAAAAGCAAAGACAACGGCTCGAATCACCTGTAGCTTAATGTAGTTGTAGCAAGCGGGAGCGGACCCCCACCCCCCTTCTCCGTTTGTCAAAGGCCGTTTTTTTTAGACCCCTCCCCCCCCCCTTTCTATTTTAATTTAACTTACCATTAAT
>NW_026267268.1:530804-539079 GCF_000697945.3 Frankliniella occidentalis | reverse complement strand
GTAGACAATATAGTGGTTACAGAAGTTTATGTGCTTGTCTGTCCAAATACCAGTCAATATATTAGCTGACTCAGCGAATCTTTTTTTTTTCGTGCAGTAGGGTATACCAATTGTTTTGCACTTTAATGTTCAGGGTTTGACGGACAATGTTTGTCAAAGTTTGGCCACTTTCTCCGAATCTATAATATGGAGTGTGTTCATTAGGCCAAGTAAGTAATACCCCCGATTATCACCCGAAAAGAGAAAAGTCACTCTTACATCCGCAGAGTAAGAACACCTAACACTTGCACTGGAAATCCGAGTGTACGAATGTCGCACACCTGCAGGTGAGTGAAAAAATTCACACGCTTGTAGGCGAGCGACAAAATATTCACACACCTGTAGGTGTTGCGTCAAAATATTCACACTCTTGTATGTGAGCGGATAGAGTTTCGTGCACTTGGAAACGTACCGATTTACTCGCCCCAAGTGTGTGAATGGTCATTCACACATCTGAAGGTGTGCGACGTTCGTACACTTGGGTTTCCAGAGTGTGTACAGAGCTACAAATTTGAACACTTGTAAGTGTAAAACAACGGAGTTGAGCACTCGCAAGTATTCGACTAATAGTTTCACACTTACAAGTATTAAGCAGCAGCACACTTAGTTTAATAGTGTAAGAAAAAGAAAAAGACTTCACACCTTTTTAAATGAAGTATCAGGATATCCGGTCCTTTCTGCAACTTCGTTGATATCGTGACGTCGGTGGTGCCGTCACACGACTTACACTTGTAATTGTCTGCTGTGTCTTCTTCAAAAAACAGGCTTACAGCTTCTTGCACTGTTCTGCAATTTGAAATGTCAAGGGACCACATAACAGCATTTTCATCTGTCCGAGAATTTCCTTTACAGTTGTTGCAAGTCACTGTAACAAAACATTTGTGCCAAAATGTCATAATTTCATCTTATGGCAGGACATTGTATTACGATATTTTACGTACTGCACTAATTACTATTACTTATACCTGTTCTTTGCATCGATGAGGTGAAAATTTCAATGCACTCCTGTAGCTCTTTGCCGACACGTTGGAGCAGAACGTTAATTAGTTCCTCCGCGTCAAATTTTTCACCTTGTTTGTAGTTTGGTAACAAACCTAACGCAGAACGAAATGTATTAGATTTGACATACACTTTACTTAGTGTCATGGAGAACCTTTGTTGTAAAACAAACTATTCACCTTTTATACCATCAATTAATTTTGTGGGGTCCAAAGTATCACCTTTAAGGTAAATGTCGTAAGCGAAATTAAGGTGCTGGCTTACGTTCAGGCATTGAGGAAACAAGGGGCCTAGCAGTTCTAAGAATTGTCATGAATGGCTCACAGTGGAACAGTGCCTGTAATTTAACGGTTCATTAAATTATTTATGCTTACCTGGTATCTACCCTTCTAACATACATTCGTAACAAAAAGTGAAAATGACGCATAAGTGAAGAAAACTTGTCGTTCTGGAGTAAGAACGAAACAAATTTTCATCATTTTGACGTTTTGTGACGAATCTCTGTTGGTAGGGAATGCGGAAAGAATGTCAAACTAGACTCAGAGGAAAGAGAAGTACCTGAAGGGTGGCAGAAAGAAAGCAAGTGTTCCCAATATTTCGGATGCCATTCTGAGCAGTAATTGAGAAATGGGCATCGCTCAGTTCACGGACCTGAAAATCGCACCACAAAATCAATAATATGACTACGTTACTCGTTTCAAGTAACTAGTGCCGTAACGTTTGGTCTAAAGTATTAATTTTAGGCAACCCGCATGCGTGGGCGATAGATGAGCCACCCACCAGAGGGTGAACCTATACGGGTAGACTTACCGGGGTAAACCTAACCAGCGCGTCACAGGTGTGTCAAACGCAAATTATGGGAACTCGGGAACTCATAAACTTAATGTACGGGTACGGCCGTCATACTCGCAATTATAGAAATGCAAAAGGAAAACTATACCTAGATTTGTAACTATACCCAGTGACTGTACCTTCAAAAAATCTGCTGGAAGAAGTTTTTCCTGGAAAATCTCCTGTATCATGTGTTTCCTCAGCATTGTAGATAGCCCTACTGCACCAGTATCACATGGCATTCCTGCGCACACCATTCTGGCATAAAAACAGTCGCAAACTCCACCGTCGAATCCGTTCTCCTGCTGGAGAATATTTGTTTGTGTGCTTTTCTTCCAGTCGTGGGGCTCGAGACATCAGCTGCGCGGCGATTTAAAGTGGGTTGTGCGTGATGTGAAACTTTTGCGCTCAAACATACCAAGTGCGCGCCGAAAGAGAACAAAATATAAACTGAAATATGAGATGGATGCTGATCGGTCGCACCCTAATGAGTGAGACAAAGACAGAAATACACAATGGGCTAGCCACGGCTAGCCAGCACTCTATATAGTTCTAAAACTACAAGTTTTTTGAGCTCAAGAAAACAACGAGTAAAACAACGAGTAAAACAGTAAAAAAAAACAGCATTTTTTGTATGTTTGAGAAACACAAGACTTAGGTCTTGCACAACTTTTTCGCTACTCTTTAGTTTGAAATGCGTCACTCTACAACCACTTCATGTCCTGTACTTAAAGCCACTGAAATTACGACAAGGAATAAATTGAAAACACGAGTACGTGGTTAGTAGGCGAATTGCTCCTGCGCGCCTGAAATCGGGCAATATAGGCTACACGACAATTTATGCGTAAAATGTGATGGGGTTCAATGACAGCCGGTTCAGATGGGATATGGAAATATTTTATAATCTGTTTTCACGATCCGTTCCTTGACGGAGGATTATTATTTTTATTTTTTTTGCATTTATGCGCACGAAGCGTGTTCATGGAACCGGTCCTATTTTTTTGACCATTTAGATATCTGAATGGGGTACAAATCGACTAGGCGTATTGTACCCCCTTTACTGACTGGGTACAAATCAACCAGGCGATTTGTACCTAGGGGGTACAAATCGCCTAGGCGTACTGTACCCCCTGTACCTAGGGGGTACAAATCGCCTAGGCGTTCTGTACCCCCTGTACCTAGGGGGTACAAATCGCCTAGGAGATTTGTACCCCCATTGCATAGGGGGGTACAAATCTCCCAGGTGATTTGTACCCCCGGGTACAAATCGCCTAAGGATATTTGTACCTAGGGGTCGACAGGGGGGTACAAATGCCCCAGTTGATTTGTACCCCCACTACGCCAAGGGGGTACAGATGCCCCAGGGCATTTGTACCTAGGGTACAAATCCAGATGGGGTACTAATCGCCGCCTACACCGGTCGGAGCGCGCAGAGTACACCTGGAGTACACCCGGAGTACAGTAGGAGTACGCGGAGAACTTGCGACAAAAACAGCCGGAGTACACGGAGTACATTTGGAGAACACCTGGAGTACATTTTGGCCTGTACACAGGAGCCGCCCAGTCGTCCACCCCTCGGTTGGACCTGATCCCCTGGCTCGTACAGTGAATGAGAGCCTATCACGTAAGTGTTTGTATTATACATATATTTCTGGGTCTGTATCTCTGCTGATTGCGACAAGTTATGGAGGTGTGTCGAAACCACACTTTTAAATATTGAACTCTCCCTTGCACGGTATTTTTAGCCCGCCCTGCAGCTTTGAAAATGCAATCCAGCGGGCTTACGCAAACGACCTCGTGTGTGTGTCTGTCTGTCTGTTCCACTAGAAGATGTGCTAGAGACTTGAAATTTTCAGGGTATCTTAAGGTCCACTCCTAGAGAACGAAACGCCTACGGCAAATCCTGGCAACCAGCCCTAAGGGTATGAATGGGGGTATCCCAGGTTCAAACATTCTTCCAAAAAGTTTTTTGTCAAGTTCTTCACAGAGGTAACTCGACGAAGCAGAGCTCTCTGGGCGAAAATTTCGTCGGTTTCGCTCTATTTCTAACCGTTTAGGCGCTAAAGGGTCTTTTTTTTTTGACGAAAATAAGCTAAAATTTGCCATAGTGAACATTAAGTTGTAGAAAAAGGCATGAAAACCGCAAAATAGAAAGAAAACTCTCTCCCAACCCCCAAAAAACGTTTTCTAAGCAGAAAGGTGGGTTGTAGTCGCGGTGCTTCATCGTTACATCCCTTTCTCGAGTGTTTGGGGCAAACTCAAAGACAACGGGTTTGAGCGGGCCGAAGGCCCGCTTCATCATTCGATCATGTTCTTCAGCAAATAGTGAGGCTGAAATGGTAGGGCCACAGGCCCGTCCATCGCCGCCAGCAGGCCAAGCAGGCCCGGCCCCTGCCGAACGGAGTTGCCGGCGCAGCGAAGTGGAATCGACTCTGAGGGCTAACTGCTACAGTGCTAAGTGTTGTAGAAAGTTTGAGATAAACCGCAGTAAGTACACAAATGACACTAAGAAAATCTGAAAGTTTATGAAATTTGGCTCGGGATAGGCTGCGTCCCCGGGAGCACGTAAAAGTGTAAACATTTATAAAATGTTTATAAACATGAGCTGGGGTTATGGGCCGATCGGTAGGCTCGGCTTTATATTCGTTATTTTTAGTTTAGGAGGTGCCGGTTCGACAACAAATACCTATAAAGCACTTCGCCAATGTGTCTCTTACCTTTTTATCGAAGGTCTGATGTGGGTCGGGCATTATTTTGTCTGAAATACTGGAAGTAATGGACCAGTGCGACGGGGTCTCCTCAGCGCTCGCAAAAAGTTTTGTTCATTAACAAGATAAAAGACGGGAAATAGGTGAGGTCTTGTTATATTCCAGCTCCTTGTGACCTGCGACAACGTATTGAAAACTTTCCTTAACGGTTCTTGTATGGCAAAGCATTTTAAACATAACTAATCTGCAGTGAGGAGCACTGAGCGGTGGTTTCAACGGCCGGTTCGCGCCGTCCGGGCGGCGACTTCCGGGGCTCGCGCATAGGCCGCGCTCTCAGCACTGCGTTGCGACCCCCTGACCCAACGAAACTGAGCAAGCATCTACAAGTGCAAACAGGAGGAAGCGCACAAGAACCAAGAGCAGATATACCCGCCGCCTCAGAAATTTAGCTGAAACTGGATTAGCCAGCATCAGTCATCACAATCACTCAGACCCTGAAAAAGCTGAGCTCATCACAAAGTGCAGGATACTTGCCAACCTTCTCAAAGATATCATTAGAAGGTATGAATCTGCAGACACAGATTCATGACTTGAAGAAGCTCTCTGATCGTGAATTTCTGTCAGAAAAGGAAGTTTCAGAAGAGTTAATTGCTATGGTGGACTGTAAAGTGCGCATCCATGATAAGCACCCAGCTGAGAATAGGTATAAACCCACAGACATAGAGCGAGCTATTAGTTATAAGAGCTCCGGTGGCAACAGTGGTTTGGAGTTTACAAGACAAATTAGTAAGAATCCTTCACGGCAAACTGTTTGCAGAGCAATGAGAGGATTTTACTTTGAAATGGGTATATCTGAAGGCACCCTTTGTATGCGTCATTTAAGATACTTGTTTCTGAGTTATGAAGACAGGGCATTCAACATGGGTGTTCTTGCATTTGATGAGACTGCAATCACAGAGCACCTGACACTAAAGCCTCGAAAAGGAACTGTCCTTGGCTTTGCGGATTTAGGTAATGGAGACCGCCATCCTACTTTGGCAAACAAACTTTTTGTCATGCTTGCACAAGGACTTTTGATGGGTTGGATGTTTCCTTGAGGCATGATGCTTGCCACTGGTACTATAAAAGGTTTATCACTTGCTGATCTTATCGTCAAAGCCACAAGTCGATACCTCAGAGCGAGAACCGCTCAGTCTCTCGAGGCGCTTCGACAACCGCTCAGTCTCTCGAGGCGCTACGACAACCGCTCAGTCTGCTGAGCCGCGGAGACAACCGCTCAACCGCTGCAGGAAAGCCTATTATACTGAGCGGTTGTCGAAGCGCCTCGGCAGACTGAGCGGTTGTCGAAGCGCCTCGAGAGACTGAGCGGTTGTCGAAACGCCTCGGCAGACTGAGCGGTTCTCGCTCTGAGGTATCGAAGTGCTACCCAACAGTTAGGTGGGAATGTCAATCTCACAGTATCGCTTGTCCCTAGTGCAAAGCACGCACGACGCTCAGCCGCTGGCGAAAGCACGCATGGCGGAGCGCCGCTGGCGAAAGCACGCACGGCGGAGCGCCGCTGGCGAAAGCACGCACAGCGCACAGCCACTGGCGAAACCACGCAAGTGCATTTTTTGGTGATTTTTGGAGACATATACCGTTGGAAAGAGGAAATCATGCTCTTTCAGAATATATAGATATCTCGAATTATTTAAAAAATGCACTTGCGTGGTTTCGCCAGTGGCTGAGCGTTGTGCGTGGTTTCGCCAGCGGCGCTGCGCTTTGCGTGGTTTCGCCAGCGGCGCTCCGTCGTGCGTGCTTTCGCCAGCGGCTGAGCTTCGTGCGTGCTTTGCATTAGGGGCAAGCGGTATGTGACCAATCTGCTCCCAACATAAAAGCTATCAAGACTTTAATGGCAAAGTTCCCTGTGATCAAAAATGGGAGTTGGTTGGAAAGCCAGTTTCAAGTTAATGGCAAACCAGTGATTTTGACATATGATTCTCCTCACATAGCAAAGTGCGAGCGAAATGCAATCCTTGGTGGTGAAGGGACTGATGTTGTCACTGGATCAATTAAATGGCATATTGACGTTGATGGAAGAGAAGTTATTCATGAAATGCCCTGGACTGAATTTGACAAGTTACATGCTCTTCTTAGTAACGACTGGAAGCTTGTTGATAAGTTAAGCAACGCTCATACAACCCCCAACAAGAAGATGAATGTGAAATATGCTCTTCAGATTTTTAGTGCAAAAAATGCCACATTGTTCGATAGAGTTGGAGATTTATTGCCCAACGCCAGCAAAAATGTCCAGGTTGTGAGAGAACTAGATGAATTGTTTGACTTGTGCATTGGACTTAGTTCCAGAGAGCCATTTGATACTATGAAAGAAGCAAGAAAGCCAATGGCAGCTACTTCAATTCACATGAGAAGATTTCCAGTATACCTTGAGAAACTCAAGAAAGTCAAGTTTTGGTCTTACAGAAGATGTAAGAATAAGAGAATTGGACGTGTAGAAGTGTAGAAGTTTCCATCTCTGTCAGTTGTGCCTCAAACTTGGCCTCATGCAATAAAAGCTCTCACCCATCTTTATGAATTGTTACGTGAGTTGAATATTGACAGTTGCAATATTCGTCCCGCATTACAAGACTTTCTGGAGTCCTTATTTGGCCGAAGCAAGTTAGGCCAGAAAAATTCTACTCCACTGCAGATACTAGAAGGCTTAAAAGTAGCCTGCATCAGTCGTGTTCCAAAGCCCAAAAGCAGATATACTAACTGTGATGAAGAAGGCAAGGTTTATACAGGCAGTTTGCAACAGTTTATGTCCTATGGGGTCGAGGATCAGGAATGCCAGGGACGAGATGGGAATCTAGAACCATCTGCTTGTGTACAGGGTATTGAGGAAAATGGTTCTGAGGAGGAAGACTTTCCTGTAATAAGTCTTGAAGAATCAGACATACTTGACATACAAGAAGGACCTCAGACTGAATACGAGTACTGTGATGCAGTGAAAATGGCCGTTAAGGTCAACAAGCAGGTGCTTAGGAGTAAGTGTAAATCCTGCAGCACATTGCTTACTACAATTAACCCAACCGAAGTGCATTCCTTGGCCATCGAGATAAACAGTCTTAGTGTCAGCAGTCTTCCATCTGAAAAACGTGTTAATCTTGTTAGAGAAGCCAAAAATATATTTCAGAATTCATGTCAGGATCACATGAAGCTAATGCAATGTCAATGGTTGGTTAATAAGAATCTGACTGAAAATATTCAGTTGTGTTCCTGGTTCACTTGTGCAGCCCCTGGACATTTCTCTAATGTCTTTTGGAAGCTGTCAGAGGCGCTTGTCCAAGAGCACATCACATTTCGAAACAATTTTTATGTCACACCATTGAATGGACAAGCTGCTTGCAAGAAGTAAGAGTGGGAAAGTTAGCAGGCAGTGCACTGGAAAAACAAGTGTTTAATTTTGCACGTCAATGGATGTTTAAGTTCTAGTGTGCATTTTCTAGACAAATTGTGGTGTCTAACAAGGTTATACATCAATTGGTTTTTAAATTTTGGCCCTTCCGAAATGAATAGGAGCTGCACACCATATGGTTCCTATTGATAGCATGGAACTATGTGTGTCGAAGTGTGCAGAATTTCAAAATTTACAAAACGTCTCAAATTTGCACACCATGCAAGTGTGCAACTTGAGTTAAACACCATGTAATGTGCAA
>NW_026267268.1:527438-530434 GCF_000697945.3 Frankliniella occidentalis | reverse complement strand
CCCAGAAATTCGGTTGTATCTTGTTCCAAGGATTTGTTATTGTTAGAGCTAGGTGGCTGGCTAAACCAATGGCCTGGCTATTTTAAAGTAGGTTTAGCCAGCCTTCTAGCTCTAACCATTTTTTTTTTCAGGAGAATTTATATGCACTTTTGTAATTATACACGATCTAACCAAAGCGCTGTGTCAATTTGTAGCATTAGTGATGTTGATTCAAAACATTTTTTATGGAGATTTCAGTCAATTCTTGCCTATTCTTTATATTTAAATTTACATTCTTTTCACAGACCATTGCAGCCTCACTGGCAGAACAGGGGACCCAGGGTTGTCCCATACTTCTGCCAGCAACCACGACTTCATCCACCAACGCCACCATCACCACCATCATTCCTCACCAGACGACAGAGACCTAGCCGAGACAAACGGACAGACCAAATGAAAAGGGTAAGTTTTTAGCCCGCCCTTCTGCTTTTAAACAAGCATAATTATGCTGGTGCTCGCTCTTTGTATATTTGAGATAAAAGCAGTTACGCTCACTACTACAAATTTTTGTTAAATTGGTGCTAAAGAATGAGTAAACTCTAAGCACAAAATTAATTTTGTGTTTAGCTTTTTCCTTTGTGTTGGTTTACTTCTTTGCTTGATCTACAATTTTAACCTTTTTTTGTTGTTCACAGCGCAACTACTGACGGACTGACATTGACGGACTGGCACTGACCAACTTGAAGAAATAAATGATCGTTCCTGCATATTGAGGTGTTCTATTTATGGCCTCTAGAATCATCAATGCACTCCACACAAGTACCAATTGTTTACGTACTGTTGCACATGGCATTGTAACTACTACTTGGAGGCGAAAGCTAAGATTGCACAGATCAATTTGGTAACGCAGGAATACCCAGCAGTGTATGGAGGTAGTGTATGAACCTGATTAATACTATGTCTTGCCAGCCACCTGCTGGCTATAACTATAAGACATATGTTGTGATTGTCACATATATGACACAAAATTTTAATGTTTAATTGGCCATTTCACTGGTGGTTGTCCTGGACATCTACAAGTCGGTCCTGCATCGCTCTAGGCCCTGCAGTTGAGGAATAATGCAAATATTCTAGTTGTCTGATGGAACAGACAAGTGAGAGTAGCGCGAATTCATGTAAGTCATTTTACGAAAATAACTGGTGCAGGACCAACCAAAAGTTGCCCAGGATCATCCTGAGTGAAAATGATCTTTTAAATTATGTCTCCATACATATCAAATGCACTGAAAGGTATTAGTTTCTAATCTATAGACTTAGTCTACGAACCAGAAATATATGAATGATAAAGAGAAAAGTTTGAGTGCTTTCTTTTAAGGTGGGAAATACCCATTGAACCTTAGAATTTAACCTGTTTTTACTTATTTTCAAAAAAATTTTAATAATGACTAAATTTTGCCCAAGTGAGGTTTCCCTTCACTAGCATTCTAGAAAAAATTGGATGCTACCGGAGGCATCGAGTTCAGATGGCACCAGCTTGATTGTCGGTTGCATCAAAATGATTTTTCTTCAAGCCCGTACTAACAAAATCTCCTTTATGCTTGAGAAAAGAAAAGCCATAAATAGCTTCAATGGTTATTATAAAATTATAGAAGATGTTCCATTGTTTCAAGTTGTGTCAATAGAAGAGGTTCCAGAATATTTTCCTCTTCCAAGTTGTGATTTTGGTGGGTCAAAGTGTCTTAAATTAAAGCACAATATTGTTACCATGATGTTGACGTGCCCTGCTTGGCAATGATACTTCTCGGATGCTCACAACTCTTCTGGTTATTATGGAAAAATAGATTTGTAGTGGGTGCCATAATATCATTGGCTGAGCGATTAGCGAAGCCCATTACTCCACTGACCCGAAAAGTTTCATTCTGTTTGTGTGTTTGTTTGTTTGTTTGTTTGTGTGTTTGTCTGTCTGTCCGCACGATAACTCGCGAATGAATTGAGATAGCGATCTGGGAATTTTAGGGTCGTTTTGTATCACAGAAAGACAGATCGAGTTCGAAGATGAGCATTCTAGCTCAAAAATTGACTTTTTAAAAAATCGAAAACCGCAGGTTGCAAAATGTATTTTTTTTCATATTTTTTTAAATGGGGTTTTAAGGGGTAACTCGTGAAAGTAGAATCCTCTGGGCGAAAATTTCGTCCGTTTTGCTCTATCTTGTACCGTTTCGACGCTGTAGCGCATTTCTTGGCGAAAACAACGTGAAAAAGACAAAATGGTCTATTAAATCGTAAAAAGGCTGCATGTCACAGAATTGTAAAGGGAGTAATACTTAAACCACAGGTCGCACTACACCCTCTTTTGGGCATAAGGGTCCCTAGATTACCTAGTATCTCTAAAACGTTGATTTTTACATTACAATCTGTCAAAATTCAAACTTCTAATGAACACCGTTACCGAACAGCAGAAGTTTCATGTCCCTAATTTTTAGAGTAAAAGGACCCCGACACATGGGTTGAGTATGTCAAATTTTGGGCCCGAAGGCCCTTTTTCCCTATACACTCTCCTTAACTCGTATCGGGTGTCAGCGCCGCAGGCCTAGCTATATGTGCGCCAGGCGCGTCGCAGCGTAACAGTGTTTCGTGAGATATCGCAAAGCCTGTTACGCGAGACGTGGTCTGGCGTACTTATAGCTAGTTATTTTTCCTAGGGAGTGTTTGTAACTGCTCTGACGTGGTGCTGACTTGAGCTCAAGGTGCTAATCTGCTTTAACTCCAACAATTTTAAAGTCGGTATTTATTAATGTGCCCCCTCCCCACTCTCTCTCACTCACACGGATTAATAGGGTATTCCGCTGCAAGCGAACCGGAACCTAAAGAAGAAAAGCATGACTGTCCGATCTGTTTCCTCCTGAACGCTGATTGGTCAACGATGTCCTTGGTATGCCAGCCAGCCAATGAGCGTTCAGAGGGAAGCAGATCGAACAGTCATGCTTTTCTTCTTTAGATTCCGGTTGGCTTGCAGC
>NW_026267268.1:524338-526972 GCF_000697945.3 Frankliniella occidentalis | reverse complement strand
ACAGTGTGCCACTAATTGTACTGCAAGTAAATTTCGTGGATCAACTGCTTATGTAAGCAGGTTTTATAAAAGACCACCCATAAATCAATTGGAAACACCTACAAACGGCAAAAGGCATTCTTTTAGATGTAAGTTTTGAGGTTAAGGGAACTACGTGGATATGCATGCACGGCCCAGAACTGCGTGAGTCTGTCCTGGGGGCCCAGAAGTACGTGAGTCTGTCCTGAAGGCCCAGATAAGTACGTGTGTCTTCCTTGTAGGTATCGATTTGCAGTTGA
This sequence comes from Frankliniella occidentalis, assembly GCF_000697945.3. NCBI lineage: Eukaryota > Metazoa > Arthropoda > Insecta > Thysanoptera > Thripidae > Frankliniella > Frankliniella occidentalis. The sequence continues at coordinate 526,694 of NW_026267268.1, read as the reverse complement.
ACCTTCAATAATCAAAATCAATTAGACTGAATGTATACGGTGCCCAATGATTTCAAGCAAGTATGTATTTACTCTTTGGATCTAGTTTGAAAACAATTTGTTGCTTAATTTTTGTATAATGGTTAAAGAAATGCTGGCACTGCTGTTTTCCATTTTGCTTTCAGTACACTTTTATTAATAAAAGTACTTGCCAGTACGCTCCAAATCAAACGCTGACACTGTTGTAAATGAAGTAAAGAGGCGGACTGGTTGAGTTTACTGGTTTATTCCGAAGTGAAGTGACAGAGTGCGAGCAGTAGTACATATAAGCTTGGGTAGCGGATATTTGCACGACAGTGTGTGAATAGGCAGCACTGAATCAGAGAAGTTCAAGTATTGCTTATAAATTACACATTTGTGTTCGTTTCAGGGGCGGATTTTTTTTTTTTTTGGGGGGGGGGGGAAAGGGCTGGTTGAACCCCCCCCCCCCCCCGGGGATCTGGCACCTCTGCGGTTTGGGGGGGCGAGGAGGAGAGGAGGAGAGAAAAGGAAAAGGGGAAAGAGGAAGGAGAAGGAAAGAGAGGAGAGAGGGAGAGAAAGAGGAAAAGAAAAGGAAGAGAAAAGAGGAAAAAAAGATAAGAGAAAGAATAGGATAGCTGTACTGTAAGCATGTAGAAATACTATCTATAAGGTACTCCACCATAGGGCTCGGACCTCGGCTAGACCGGAAGGAGAAGGAGAAGAACAAAAATCGTCGGGCGCTGCCCAACCCCAGCCCCGCCCCTTCCCGTACCGACGATTTCTGTTCTTCTCTTCGGTCTAGTAGCCGTGCCCTGAAGTCTCATAGTGATGGACGCATACATGCATCAGTTCACGTCTCGCGTAACAGGCCTCGCGATATTTCATTTCCCGTATTAGCGTTTCCCTGCAACGCAAACGTTTCTAGCAGGGGCCAGGAGCTTACCTCGAACGCTATCCCGCGTAACAGGCTTCGCGCGTTCGGCGGAGGGGTAGGGTGCGCGTTGCGTGCGCTGTGTAGCTTAGCTCGAGCGGCCGGACCCCGGCCCACCGCCCCGGCCTTCGTTTCGACAATTCAATTTTGTTCTACAATATTTTACAAACTATACCTACTTGTAACGTGAAATGTTTGGTGTATTATATATGTGTCTTTTGAAAAGTCAATATTGTCTAAAGATTCCGAGGGGGCAGTGACTTCTAGTATCCACGGTTCACGAGGGAATTAATACCTTCAGTATTCAGGGGATATTCAGTGATTATTCAGTGATATTCACTATTAGAGTGCATTCACAGTTCACGAAATTTCGGAGTTGCTGCCCCCTCGAAAGATTCTTTATTATGCCTCTATGAGGTGTTTTATTGGTATAAAGAAGATCAGGAAGAACAAGCCAGAACATAACAAGCCTTCAATAGGGTGTTCCAGGCAATCTAAAACGGAAGTAGATAAGAACAAACTCACTGACCTTTCTGTTTCCGTAATGGCTCTGATTGGTCGAACTAATCACGTGCCTCCGCGGCTTTTCAGGTATGAGAAACTGTCAGATCAGTTTTGAGCTCCCCTCCATATTTGAGAGGTTAGGATCGGACCAAACTACCATGGTAGTTTCTCATACTGGGCGGACGGAAACAGATAAATCAGGGAGTTTGTTCTTTTTCACTTCCGCTTTAGATAGCCTGGAACACCCTATTGTTTTTTCGAAAATCGTCTGCTAAAACAATTGCAAAGCAGTCGATTTCCGAAAAACAGTTGAAGGCTTGTTATGTTCTGGCTTGTTATTCCTGATCTTCTTTTTACCAATAAAATACCTCATTAACACTCCTATACAACCTGTGGAAGACTCGCACAAAACACAGAGGTTTTTTGTGGAATATTTTTCGGTAGTTACACCAGGACAGTTTTGTCCCGTGGTTGTCTGTTCATTTAAGTCTGCATCAACTTTGTAATAAGCAAGTGAGGAGCACAGACTTGTTCCGTGGTCTTCTGTTAAAATCTTCTCCGTGGTTCTCTGTTCATTTGATTCCGTACCATTCTGTGGTCTGACCACAGAATAGGGTATTCCGCTGCAACACAATCGGAACCTAAAGAAGAAAAGCATGACTACCCGATCTGTTTCCTCCTGAACGCTGATTGGCCAAAGATGGCGTGGCTGTGGCGGTCAGCCAATGAGCGCGCAGAGGGAAACAGATCGAGCCAGAGAGAAGACAGTTCTACAGAGCGGACACAGGGCAATTTAGCTGAAGCACGCTCGGATGCTCCTGACCCTTCTCGCCAACACGTGCAAGCGACGGCCGGCTAGGGGAGCGGCCGTAAGCCTGCAGGCGGCCGTCATCCCGGGTGGCTATTGGCTAAAAGGTGCGG
>NW_026267268.1:510928-523913 GCF_000697945.3 Frankliniella occidentalis | reverse complement strand
AGTCATGCTTTTCTTCTTTAGATTCCGGTTGGCTTGCAGCAGAATACCTTATTGGGACGGATGATCTGCCCAAAAAATGAGGTATTTTCCGAATTAGAAGAACAAGGGGAATATCGTCTGCTCCCGGACCATCACAAAGCCTCGACCAATCAGAGAGAGCCTCTCTCGGCCTCTCTCGTGGCCGGCTCCAGAAAGGCCGTCTCTGATCGGTCGAGGCTTTGTGATGGTCCGGGAGCAGACGATATTCCTCCTGTTCTTCTATTTCGGAAAATACCTCATTGACCATAGTTTTTCTGGGTTTTATCCTTGGTTTTTTCTGACAGTGAGATTGTAGAACCACAATCTACTCGTAATGTAGTGAAAACAACTATAGCATCAAGTACTGGAGACTCGACTGGAAAAGACAATTTGGAACGAAGCACAAATCAGTACGCCTGCTGAGGTAGCAGTATCACACCTGGAGCAGGAGGAAAGGTATGTGCGAAAATAATCCCCCCTATCTATTGTCATTATGCCACACACTTGCAAATGTACGACCACGGAGTTGCTCACTTGCAAGTAATTAGCTTGCGGTTGCACACTTACTAGGTAAATGTACGCCAGACCACGTCTCGCGTAACAGGGTTCGCGATATCGCACGAAACATTGTAACGCTGCGACGAGCCTGGCATACATCTACCTACACTGTTAATAATAACTGTCACCTAACGACTTACTGCCTGATTGACACTCCTGTAATGTAACAGAAATGTTGTTTTCATTTGAACACTCTCGAAACTTGTGATATTCGACCCTTAGTGGCCCACAACAAAAACTACTTACGTATTACTTTGCTGTACATTCGCAAGAAAAGAGAAGTTAATTTTGTTAGCAGCACATTTCGTTCCAAAACAGGACACTCGTATTATTACATTTTTTATTTACCGGAGCAAAACAAAGTAACTGCTTTTGTTCGGAAACTTTGTTTCCGACATTCTCAATTTCTCATTAACGCTGCTTTTTCACAGTAAGGCCTGTAAAAATACAATACAGTACATGCTGCTAACAAAATTAATCACATTTTCGCTGTAAATTTACAGCAATTTTTTTAACAGTGAGGCCTACGGCGCTGACACCCGAGTCGGCAGAGTCATCAAGACTTTGCCTTGCCTTTCGCCTCAAAAGTCACAAATATTAGTAGGGTTTTATTTGTCGAGTTAACCCAACGGAGACCATCAGATATCAGAAGAAAAACATTTACTTGTTAAAACGGTCATTTCAGTGAGGAAAACTTTCTGTGGCGCCCAAACGGTTAGAGATAGAACCGAACAGACGAAATTTTCGCCCTGAGGGTTCTACTGGTACGAGACGAGTTTCCCCTTTGGAAAACAGAAGAAAAAATATTTAAAAATTAGCATTATTTTCCAATTGACCGTTCCGACAGTGCGCTTTTTGAGAAGAAATGAAGAAGCCGGGACCGGAACCAGTACCTAAAATACGCCTACTTTTGACATTTCTCAGTACAGTTCGACGTGAATGACCTTGATTAAATCTCTAGTATCTGTCAATTTTAGTTTTCACTGATTTAAGCCATTATTTCAGAACTGTTTCCGGTGGTGATTTCATTAATTCTTCTTTAAACGGACACTGCCGGAACCATCTATTGCTTTTTAAATAGCCTGTTCTCGGTCAATTTTTGAGCTACAGGGCTCAATACAGTTTTTATGATACAAAGGTACAATAAAAATGTGAGCCTCCCAGCTCAAACCGTTCTCGAGTTATCGTGATTACAGGTAGACAGGCAAACAGGCAGACGCGAAACTGTTTGATCATCACTGGAGTAATAGGCTTCGCTAATTGCTCAGCCAAATAGTGTTGTGCAAATGCACACTTAGTTTATGCCTTGTATTTTGCTCCGCGGTCGGTTCCCATACCCCGTGTCCCGAGATGGCTATACCCCTCGTCTTAAAGGTTTATTTTCCTAGTGCTTTTTAAATAGCCTGTTCTCGGTCAATTTTTGAGCTACAGGGCTCAATACAGTTTTTATGATACAAAGGTACAATAAAAATGTGAGCCTCCCAGCTCAAACCGTTCTCGAGTTATCTTGATTACAGATAGACAGGCAAACAGGCAGACGCGAAACTGTTTGATCATCACTGGAGTAATAGGCTTCGCTAATCGCTCAGCCAAATAGTGTTGTGCAAATGCACACTTAGTTTATGCCTTGTATTTTGCTCCGCGGTCGGTTCCCATACCCCGTGTCCCGAGATGGCTATACCCCTCGTCCTAAAGGTGCCCAGCCTATACCCTGTGTCCTGATATACCCCTCGCGCTCCGACAACACCCGCACAACTGTGCTCGTCGGCCGCTAGAGGGCGCCAGTAACATCTTGCGAGGGGTTCACGACAAGGGTTGCCAACGTCCCGCCAACGACACCTGCTTTATTCCGTCGCAAGTCCCTCTGTGGGTCTCCAGGTATTCCCCTCGGGCAATACCATGCTACGCGGCGGCTACCATCCGCATGACAACATCAGTCAAAATCCTATTGGAAGGTGCAAACCCGAATCAGACCAAAAGCCAAATTGTTTCTCTCACATCGCCCGGGAGGAAGGTGTGCGTGTGTTCGTGAGGAGAAAGGGGTGGGGGGGAGGGAAAGGAACCCGCTCGTCATATATGGTCTGGCCTGTGGGGGGCGGGGGGGGGGGCGGTCTCCAGATTTCCATTTCAGGACCAAGCTGCCTCCATGAAGCACACCCGCCCCTTGATGTGCGCATCAACCTGCCGAATCAAGCCATTTTGGGGCGTGGTGGAGCAGCTTGCCTCGCCAGTCACTCGGGGTTGAGTGAGTCTGTTCTGTTTTCCAAGACGACATTCTTCGCATTTTGTGGATGCATGTTGTGTCATCAGTGTTTTGCCTGGGTACACCGCTCAACCAACCGGCGGTTGTAAACAACACTGGAAAGCCAAATGTACGATGTCAGCCACACCTGCAGATACATGTGAAAAGTCATATATGACGTCATATATGAAGTGTATACATTTGCTGAGGTGGAGCGACAAAATACTCACACATTCGTAGGCCGGTGAGCGAATAGACAACTTGTATGTAATTATAGCAATATAAGCGCCCGCTGGTATGTGAATATTTTACCCCAATACTTCAGAAGTGTGAATCCTCTCACCTACTCGCGCCTTATTCGTGCACTTCCGATTCGTGAACACCCCGAGGTGTAGCTACGTCATGTCCCGCCGCCCCCTACGCCTCGTCCGTCCATTGTGGTCATTGATTTACCAGCTGATGTAAAATTTGGCTGGAGCAGCGGGCACTGCGCGTGTTGGTGTCTCACCGCGAGCTCCGATACTTTGCAGTCCCTCCTCCACTTGGACAGCCCTTTCTATCCCTCGAAATGCTTACGTCGCAGAAGAAAATATAACAAGATGGATGCCAAAGTCATTCGCCCTGTCTAGAATTAAAATTGCTCGTCAGCCTTCTCCTCGCCGACGCCGCCACAGCCCATCTCGTGGCCTCGGGGTGCCTCCCCCCCCCCCTCCCCCTCCGCCAACCTTCGGCGCGTCACCCGCGACTCTGCCTGCTCCCGCCTCGCGCCAGCGCCCCGAGTCGCACAATTTATTCCGTTGTGTACATTTCCAAGAGCCTTCTTTTCCCCGCCGCGTGAGAAGCCCCCACGCCACCCCATAACACCAACGCCCCGCCCCCAGCGTTGTTATTTCCTCGAGTATTTAGAGATTTCTTTAGGAATGGCGCGAGGCACCGCGGGCGCTGCTCCGCCCGAGTGATTTCTCATTGCGGCCGAAGGCTTGGAATGCAGGAGCCCCGGCGGGGCAGGGCAGGGCCGGGGGGTGGAAGGGGCGCCGGTAAAACATTCGATTCCTCGGCGAGCTCCTGCTGCCGGGCCGAGTCTCTCAGGCCCGGGGATGACTTCCCCTTCATTGGCATCGTGGAAAGAAAGAAGGAATTTTAAGGCTTTCCGGGTCGTGTGGGCGGCGGGCGCGTCCCCCTGAGTGTCACTCCGGTCCTCTCTTCTGATGCGCGGGGACTCGCCGCCAACCCCGCGGGGTTATGCCTACGCCAAGCGGCACCGCGGGGGAAAGGGTGGGGGGGGGGGGGGGAGACTCGTATAAGGGGAGCTCCTTAAAAGTGAGAACGTGATCTGATTGAGATATAAGTCAGGGCGGCACCGCCGTCTTGCTCTGCGCCGCTCTGCTCTCCCGGCGTCATCCGTGATCTACGCCCCCTGCACCCCCTCTCCATCCCTTCGCAACGCTCCCTTCGGGCCGCATATGCATTCCGTCGCACACGGGCTCAAAAATTATTGACCCGGTGTGAGCGCCTCCCTCTTCCAGCGGAAGCCCTCCCCCATCCATCCCTCGCAGCCCCTTACCATACGCGTGCTTCATCCGTGTGTTTGGATGTAGCTGCGGCTGCTACTACTGGTCCAGGTTACGGGGCTGACCTGTCTGTCGGGGGATGGGTGCAAGAGGTGCATCTGGCATGCAGTTGGTGAAAGAAAGGCGCGTGTTTGAGTGGGAAGCCGCGCTGTTTTGCACCTCACCTGGCAGTTGGGTGACCCTACCCGCCCGGGCACGCTCGCCACACCCCGACACGCGCGCGTCGCCCCTGCCGCCTTCCTCTCCTTGTCGTCGGCGCCGCCGCCGCGCTGTCCGCGAAAATGTTAATGAGGCGCCGGAACCTCGCCGCGGCTCGGTGCGTCTCGTAATTTATGGCCTCAATCTTATCCAGGAGGGCGGCGACGGCGACTACGAGGCGGCGCGGGGGCGGGGCGGGGCGGGGCGCGCCGGCCAGCAGGCGTGCCCTTGCTGATTCCGTTAGTCAACTTCGGGCATCATTTCTTGGGGGACGCTCCGCCCCCACGCGCTTCCACGACAACGGTTCAACGTCCCGGACCCGACTCTCCGAGTTAGGAGACGGCTGCAAGGGGAGAGGGGGGGTGCACGTACCGTTAAATATTAAAGCCCTTGACGCAAGTCGGGGGTGGCACCACGCGGTGGACACAGCCGCGGCCCGAATCACAGAGGACTGCCGTGGTGAGAGCAGAGCTGTGCAGACTCTTTAGCCGAAACCAAAAAAATGACGTCGTTAGGGAAGCAGTTCTATACTCGGATTCCGCTGTTACCAACCCCCTCCCTTTACCCCCCCCCCCCCCCCCCCCTTCCCCCCCCCCCCCCCGCTTTAGCTTCTCTCTTTTCTCTCCCTCTTTCCCTCTTCCATCACTCATGCGTCCCCCTCATTTCTCCCATTTTTGTACCAACGTTTATGTGTACACAATCAAGTGCAATCTTAGCAGCTAATCTAACAAAATAGAGCGGGTTTAAAAAAAAATCAAATTATTTGATTTCTATAGATATAGTGTCCATGTAATGAAAAAAGTAGTGTGAATACCGCACAACAATTGTAACTGCACTGGAAATGCAAGTGTGTAAACGTGTGAATTTTTCCTAGAAAATTCACACCTTTACCCCCCTAAGTGAACACTTGCATTTCCAGTGTGTGTGACTTTTCCGTCGCTCACTTCAGTTAAGCACGTAAAGGTATGAATTTTACTTCAAATTTCGCACACGTTTGCCTTTGTGTAGAAATGGAATTTCACACTACAGTAATGGGGCATTCAAACACTTGTCAGTGTACCTGCGCACCTGTGTATGAGCGAGGAGGCTGCTGTGTTGCGTGATTGCATACGCTTTTGGGCAACAGGGGTCATGGTGACTTACAGGCGGAGGGTGGCGCAGCGTCGGCTCTGATACGCCCAGTACCCTACGCAACGTGTCAAGAGCTCGAAGGGTACTTCAATTTTGGTTAATTTCGAGTAGTGCAGTCATGCAATCGGTGCATAAAGGCCGAGATTACGGGTTGACTGAATGAATTGCCATCTGGCACTTTGAGGCAGAGTGGACAAGCAAAGCTCTTTGACGGCTGACGAGATAGAAAACTCAAATAACAGACTCTGAGATTCACGTGAGGCTCTGTGCGTAGGTCGAATGTTTTTGCTCACTCATGTCCAGTCCCTATGCCGCACGTCCTCTTCCTTACGTGTAATTACTCTCTCCCCTTGATATCACTCACGCAGGGCACACACATACACACAAAAAACATGTTTGTCTCCGCGTGCCTTAAGCACGGTCCACGGTCCGGCAGTTCTCGTTTCCTATCGGATTAGCACGACCGAGTGGAATTAACTCCTAGGTGTGGATTACGCGACCCCCGCAGGCCGCTCGTCCGCTGCTGACCGCCGTCCGCCCGCCGACCGCCCGCCGACCGGCCACAGCGCTCACCGAATCCGATAAGGCAAAAGCATTGTGAGGGGCGGGGGAGGGGCGGGGGAGAGGAGGGAGCGAGGAGGGGTCATTTCCTGGGGCCGGTGTCGGACGTTGGTCACTTGTGATCGGCGCGGCCGCAGTCCGGCAGAGGCCGGGCGGCTCAGCCGTGGCCAGGACCATTATACGCGCGTTGTTCCACACAGGGATTACACGGCCGGGAGGGGAGACACCTTCTCCTCGCCACGCCACCTCTCAGCGTGTCCGAAGAAGGAAGAGGAAGAAACAGCAGCAGAAAAAAAATGAGAAGAGCCCCGGCGTGGTAGAAAAAACACATGTGGTCTGCAGCGCGCTGGCCGCCACTGGCCGCCACCCTTGTTGGCACAACGCCTTAGCGGGCCGGACAGGACATCCACCTAGGCGAGGGATCAAACCTCAAAGTCGATGGGCGTCCCGAAGACCCGTCCCGAGCAGCAGCCCTTGTTGCTTCTAATCGCACCGATGCGAAAGCCGTTCAGTCCGCACGGGGACATATTCAAAACTGATGAGATTTTAGCGGTGTGGACCTAGTGTTAACTGGTTTAATTTAATAATTTCACTTTGATTATGATTTGTTAAACCATAGTGAGAAATAATAAGAGAATTGAAGTTACTGAAAGTGTAGTTTGAAGGAACTAAATTTTGTTAAATGACCCTGTAGTTGGATGTAACCTCCCAGTGGTTTCTAGGTGCAGCCTCCTGCCAAGGAGTTAGTGATTCGTGGCGGCGGCCACTAGTGGTGCTGTTCAGCCTCTCTGTGTTGAGGGTATGACCGTGGTGGTCAGCGCGTTGCGACCGCTACTGCCGCGACCAGCTCGTCCAGACCGCACCCTCATCCATGTTAATGCGTCTAAATGGACCAACCCAGCGCCCAAGTTGAAGGCGGGGTATGTGGCTGGGGAAACGGCATGAGCGCCAAGTAAATAAACATCTGAAAAAAAAGACGTACTGAAAAATAATGTAAATGAGAAAAGGTTGTAATTTTTAAAATAAAAAAATCAGAAAAGATCAAATGTTTTTGTGCGGGTACGGTTCGCCAAAACTTACGGCCAGAAAACCAGCAGCCTAGCTTCAGTGAAGAGCGGCGAAGGCGTCGTCTTTGGGTCACCCGGTACGCAGAAAAAAAGGACCGCGCGAAACACCCTATATTACGCGAGCCTGGAGTGCGGGCCAACCCCGCCCCACCAAGCATTCGGCATCTAAAGAAAAAAAAAATGCACGCGTGCGAGTTTGCACTCTACACTATTTGCAAGAGTTGCAGATGGGGGGAGGGGAATGAGCTGTGGGCGAGGGGAAGGTGGTGGAGGTGGGAAGGGGTGGGTAAAGGAAAGGGGTAGGGAGGGGACGCTGCAGGAACAGAGGTATATGACGTCAAGCACAAACATCAATACGGCCACAACGAGATTTGGCAGCGCTGGTGCACGTCGCGGAGGACGAGGTGGAGGAGGAAGGACGGGTAGAAGGAGGAGGAGGATAGGTCGTGCCCGGCCTGCCGTGGCCAGACAAGGACGGGATATGCAGAGGAGTGCAGAGCGACAGAGAGAGTGTTTAATCTTAAAACATAAAAAGCACGAGGGGTTGCGCTGTGTGGGGGAGATCTCCTACCGAGGGTGGAGGGTGAGGTGGCCCACGCTTTTTTTATGTGGGCTCTCGTTCGCCCCGGCTTGCTTAGCCCTGTGGCCGAGCCGAGCCGGGCCAAGCTGAGCCGAGCCGAGCCGTGGTCCAGAACACAGCATCCCAATCTGCACTGCTCCATAGTGCTTCACGCTGGCCCGATCACCTCCGCCTTGAGACGCACCCAGCGCTAACTAGCGGTCATGTCCTGAAGCAGATAGCAACCACTAAAATTAAAACCTAGCAAACCAACCTAATTGTTAATTTTCTTGTAAGAGAATAAGATATACCTTCTTTATCATCATTCAAACACTATCCAATTCAAACACGAAACAATTCAGAGACCCAACATTTAACCTTTCCGCCATTCAAACAGCTGCTCGCATCTCCCCCCCCCCCCCCCCCCCCCTCTCTCTCTCTCTCTCTCTCTTTGTGTGTGTCTTTCTCTGTCTCCCTTTCTCATCGGTATCTCCCTTTTTGTCTCTGCCTTCCTCAAAACTCTTGCTCACCCTTCCGATCTCTCCCTCAACTTTTTCATCTCTCTCCCTCTCTCCAAACCAATTTCGATCTCTTTTCTTCTCACTCCGGAATAGATACCAGCCTCACTCGTGCACTAGATTCACTTCAATTTCATATGATTTTGCCCATATTTCGGCACGACTACCTGGTTAACCAATTCTTTGTTCACGCTTAGGAAAGAATGAGTCCCTGACTAAATGATTAATGTGTAATCTAAACTGTTCCTAAAGATCCTGGGCCTGTACTGTGCACAATAGCAAAACTTTTACAGTCTTATGGAGTATTCTCTTTCAATAAATTTTAAAAACTCTGTGCCCTTCTCTCCTTTTCTCTCTCCGTCTCGCTCCCTATCTCCTCCTCCCTCCCTCTCTCCCTCCCTCACACACATGCGCACATAAGGGCGCGGCGCCCGGGGAGGGAGCGTGGCGGAGCCGCCACATCGCACATTTTCCCCACCTTCGCCGGCTCTCATATAATTCTGATAAAATCAATAGCAGAAATAATGCCACGGACGGGGAAGAATGAAAGGAAAAAAAGCGGAGGAAACTAAAAGGAATGGCGCGAGTCGGGCGAGCAGCGCGGGCAGCGGGTTCGTGGGGGAGTGGACTGAGGGGGAGAGGGGGAGAGGAACGGGCGGGAGGCGATGAGAAAGAAGGAAAAAGTCACGTTTCCGCGGTAGTTATTGGTAATAACTGGCGGACAAGTAATCCGCACACAGGAGGGTGCACCGAGCTCGCAGTTTTTGTTTTAACTTCTTGTATTTCCGGTTTTACTACTATTATTACTTTTCTCTATGCGCGAGAGAGGAGCTGGAACTAGCCAAAAATGATATCGAAAGAGCTCCGCGCGTTTCAAAGAATAACAAACGAGAGGCATCACTAAACTTCCGCACTTCCGCCGTCACCACACAACACTCAAGAACTAAGCAACAGCCACACCGCCAGTCGAACCAGAAGGACAGTGGGCGTTGAGGCGACAATTTAATTTCTGCCGCGAGTAGCATCAGCAGTGGGCCCACCGGAAATCTTTGCCTGAGCCCCCACCCAGGCTCTCGCCCCTCTGCGACACTTGCTGCGCCACTGGGTGGTGGCCAGGGTGGCGTATCCATTTTTCTCTTTCGTTAGCAGTCAGAGATTAAAGGCTGGCTTTGGATTAAGCGGCGCCCGCGTCAACCTGGCTAAACGCTTCGCCCTTCGCCCCTCCGGCGTGACGGATACCCCCCTCATTTGTGCTCATTTTCGTGAGGCGCCAAGTGATTACAAAAATGAGGGGGGAATGTCAAGTCGTGGAGCGCTGTGCCCATAAAAAAAATATTCAAAAAAATATTGTGCGGCCAGTGAGAAGGGACACGTGGTGTAACTGGGGCTATGTTGTGTTGGAGTGGCTGGTGACGCCTCCCGTGTGCCGTGAAAGAGAAAGAGCAAGTGGCACAGGGAGGGATAGGATGGAGAGAGGTTGGTATGGCAATATTGGCGACTCGCGGTGCTACCGTCTTGTCCATTAATCTTGTACAAGTCACTTAAGCAGTGATTACTCCCCTTGATATTTCTTAATCCCCTCTTCTCCTTTGCCACTCGACGAGCTTTCCTCCTTAACGACTCTTTTTATGCCCTGGTGTCTGATCGGCTGGCTATGGACAGAGGCAAAGAGAGAGAGAGAGAGAGAGAGAGAGAGAGAGAGAGAGAGAGAGAGAGAGAGACGGTGGGAGGGACAAGTAGCAGGGTGAGAAGCGGGAATGCGACGAACGCAAAAGAGAGAGAGAGAGAGAGAGAGAGAGAGAGAGAGAGAGAGAGAGAGAGAGAAACGGTGGGAGGGACAAGTAGCAGGGTGAGAAGCGGGAATGCGACGAACGCAGGAGGAAGAGAGATATGCAGAGTAAGAGAGAATTAGAGAGGATGAGAGAGAGGCGAGACGCAAGAGGGATGAGATAAGAAAAAACGGAAAATAACCTCTCCCCGCGCATTCATTAGAAGGTGTCGGATCAAATTAATTAGCCAGAAAAAAAGGGCGGCCCTTGCGAAACCAAGAGCAGCGCAGCAGCAGCCCCCCGGAGAGCAGCGGGGCGTGGCGGAGCGTGGCGCTGGAAAGAAAAACGAGGAAGCTCCCCGGAACATTAGACCGGACCGGAGAAACTTATTAGCCGGAAGAGAAATTTAATAAGGGCACGTCCGTGGGGCCCAGCCGGAGGTCTGGCGGGGGTTGCGGGGGCTCAGATTGGGGTTGTAAATTAGCTCCTTAATGCGCGGGGCGAGTGGTCGGGCTGGTGGCGGCTGGCCCGGCTATTCAGCGAGCCCCGCTCTCGCCCAACACTCTGCACAATGTATGTGTAGCTCTTGACCTATGTACTGCGTTGCGGTGCGTTTTTGTCAGGTGAAGTGCGTTAAAACTGACAATGATGCAGCTAATAGAGGAAATTATTTCAGGAATGGAAGTGTGAGAGCGCCCAGCAGGAATCTACTCATCTGTCACGTTGGCTACGACGGCAGAACCGAAGTTGCCTTTTCGTGAGCCGAGCTGCTGTTTTCCAGGAAACAGGCAGACAGACTTTCGACGGAGAGATCACCTGACTGCTCTGCAACTTGGCCCGACGTGTCCGCTACAAGTGGACAATTTCTACTGAAAACTAGAGGCAACACTGTCAACTTGTGCAGTTTCCTTTTGCAAAGTAGGGAGACACAACTTTTAAACATCTTGTCCAAACAAGTTGTGGGATTCTCCCATGCCCAGCTAGAGGCTTTGTTTTTAGCAGAGGACCCCTCACCTGACAGCCACCTTGATCTGCCCGCCTCGACCGCTCCTTGCAGGAGAATGGAATAATAGTGCAGCAGCCGCGGCCGGCACGGCTACATTTCCGCGATGAAAAGAGGCCGAGCCAAGCAGTGGTCTGAGAGCGGTGCTGAGGGGCCGGGGGCGGGGGGCCGGGCAAGGGCCGCCTGCCTGAGCTCCCGGGGGCGGCGCGGCGAGGGTTGCTCCGCGTGACGTGGCGTGGCACGGCGCCCGGCGGCGCCGCTGGCAGAGTTGCGAGCAGCGGGGCCGGGGCTCCGTATCGGGGAAAGGGGATTTCGCGCGTACATATGAGAAAATGCTAATATGTGCGAGTCCTCCCTCCTCCACCCCCACCTCCTCCTCCTCACCGACCTCCTTCTCCTTCGCGAGGAACGAACAGCGCGCAAAGAGTGCGAAAAAGAAGGGGTGTGGGTGTGGGTGAGGAAGGAGAGAGAGGGGTGAGTGAGCTGGTGCCCAGAACCACCACGACCACCCACCAGCACCACCACCTGGAGGTGGGGTGTGTCCGGGCCAAGCTTCGGGCCAATTTGGTTCGAATTCCTTCAAAATGCCCCGGAGATAATCCTGGCGGAGCAAGAAAAATCGATGCAATGTAGAAAGAGGAACGATCGACAACAGTCATTGTTTGGGGTGGAGGCTATTCTGTCATTGGTTCCTAACCTCCTTCGGGTAGGAAACCCACGGCACAGTGTGTCCGTCTCGCGCCTAACTGCCAGTGGGTGGACAACACACTAAACCCTTATGCATTTTATTGTGCACAGATATGCAGAATTTTATACAGCCATAAGTATGCACAAATTTTATTTATAATTATGTACAAATTGTGCATAGTTATGCACAAACTGTACATAGTTCTTCCAAAAAATGGTCATAATATTATGGCTTTATAAAATTCTGCATGTTTATGCACAACACAATGAATAAGGATTTAGTGTAAACGTAGCCGCACACGCACGATATGAAAAACCCACAATATAACAACAGTCTGGTGCGCTGTCAATTGTCAACCGGTAGAAGATTGTGAAATTTCCATTGTATTTTGTTCGGTGAAAGCACTGGAATAACAATATGCTATTGTTATTTTAAAGTACTACGCTGAATTGTACAGCAACAAGATGTAGGTTTTTTAGCCCGCCCTTCTGCTTTGAAAAAGCTATCCAGCGGGCTTATGCAAACGACCTCGTGTGTGTCTGTGTGTCTGTCTGTCTGTTCCACAAGAAGGAGATGTGCTAGAGACTTCAAATTTTCAGGGGATCTTAAGGTTCACTCCCACAAAACAAAACGCCTACGGCAAATCCTGTCAGCCACCCCTAAGGGGCTGAAAGGGGGTATCGAAGAAAACAGGAAAGGCCTAAAAAGTTGGAAAAAATATTCTCTATTATGATCTGCTAAGGGGTAACTTGCGAAAGTAGAGCCCTTTGGGCGAAAATTTCGTCCGTTTTGCTCTATCTCTCACCGTTTGGGCGCTAGAGTGAGTTTCTCTCACAAAAGTGGCCCAAAATTAAATTTATTATTTTTGCAAAAAATTGATGGTCTCCCTAGGGGTAACTCGTCAAAGTAGAGCCCTCTGGGCGAAAATTTCGTCCGTTTTGCTCTATCTCTAACCGTTAACGCGCTAGAGGGCCTTTTTTGACGAAAACAAGCTAAAAATTGCCATAGTGAACGATAAGATGTAGAAAAAGGCATAAAAACCGCAAAATATAGGAAACTTTCCCCAACCCCCAAAAAACGTTTTCTAAGCAGAAGGGTGGGT
>NW_026267268.1:510291-510828 GCF_000697945.3 Frankliniella occidentalis | reverse complement strand
GTCGCTAACTCAATTCGTTTTCGAGTTATCGTGATGACAGACAGACACACACACAGACACACAGACACACAGACAGACGCGAAACTTTTTGATCACACTGGAGTAATAGGCTTCGCTATCGCTCAGCCAATTATCAGAATCAAGCAGCGTTTGATGGACGTGTGTCTGTGGTCGTCACGGAGGGGGGGGGGGGCGTTGTGTCTCTACCTGATATCTACTATCTACGTTGGTCTCTAGTAAAAGATGAAAAATCAAACTAATCTCAGCCCTCCTGTGTTACATCTTTCCCTCGCATGACTTCTTAAAGTAACTTAGCGAAATTACATACAGTAAACCCATTCATTAATTTCTTTTCCCTTCACAGGAAAAAAAAGTGGTAGGACTTAGTGCCTTTTTAAAGGTTCTAAATTTAAGTGCCCGTAAAAAGGCACAATGGTCTCTAAACTAGGTAGATGTACGCCAGACCACGTCTCGCGTAACAGGCTTCGCGATATCTCACGAAACACTGTTACGCTGTGACGCGCCTGGCATACATCT
>NW_026267268.1:508550-510241 GCF_000697945.3 Frankliniella occidentalis | reverse complement strand
GTGCTGTGCTGAAAACGAGCAAGAGCCCTGCTGCCTTCCCTAGCCCTCTGCGCCCCCTTGGCGCTCTGCATGTCTTTCCGAATCCGTCCTTTACCTCGACGGCCACATGTGGGAGGGCCTCGCGGCACAGCGCGGCCCAGCGGCCGGAGGGGAGGATGTGTGGAGATATGTGGAAGTAAGGTCCACCACCTCCCCACCAGCCGCAGCCGGGGCCCCCACCACCATGACGCCCGACGACGCCCCTCCCCTCAGTTACGCCCCCACCACCCCCACCTTTGTTGATGGCTATTTCGCGTTGTCTCCCACCCCTTGGACCACCCACCCCACGCCCTGCTCTGCCCCACCCCCTCCCGCCCTGCACATGTGTGGGGGCGAGCTCTACAATTTTCCATCTCCCCACTAATTTCTGCGCGCCCCGCGCCCCTCTCCCCCTCTCTCTTTCTTCCCTCCCGCCGTCCTCGTCGTGTCGCTAACTCCCGCTTCTCCTTCGGCTCACGTCAGCCCGGCCGCCCCCTGTGCGCATGTCCACATGTGAGGTGGGGGTGGAGGCCGAGAGAGAAATCCCTCGCCCCCTCCCCGCTCTCCCTGCGCCCTCCCCCGTATCAGCAGCTTTAACGAGTATTCTTGCCGGCGGATCCGGGCGGAGTGGAGTTTTGCAAAGCAGCAGCCCTGCCCTCTCCTCTCCACCCCCACACACTGCCCTGAGCCCTGCCTGGGGCCGTTCTATGCGGGACTGAAGCGCACAATGTATATGGGGAATGTTTAAGTCGTGTCCGCGCAGGTGTCTTCCAAGTCCTCACCTACTACCTCCGTGTGAGTCGTCAGAATATACACGATCAGTAACAAATTCGTCAGTATAACTGCTGCATGGAAACTTTGGTGGAAGCATAGGTATTTTACTAAGAAAGAAATCAGTACCAAAAAAACTGGCATTCGCCCGTCAAGTTTTAGTGGTAGTGGACTGTCTATCTATCCCTCTCTGTCTCTGTCTGTCTCTGACACACGCACACAAAAATTTGTACCGTACGGCTACCGATGTACACATACAGTGCAATTATAAAAATCTTTAGTCTTTTAAATTAATTTGCAATAAACAATCACTGTTAAAAAAAAGTAGGTAGGTTTACAGGAAAATTTTCCTTGACGCAAGTTGTAAAATTACAATTTGTAATCGTAAAAATACTTGCAGTATGTACCGACTTCAAATCACTTGGCGAGTAAAAAATGTGCTGTCGTTAATTTACAACTTAAATTATAATTCAAGTTTACAATATTTTGTAAATTTACGACGATATTTTTCACAGTGATAGGGTACCCTATTATTGTTCCGTATAGTTCACTTGACGCAAACCCAATTCAAAGAAGTACAGCAATGCTCCCTGGCTGATATGTTGAGGAAGTCAGTTGTATGCTCAAGTGCACACACAACGACGAAACTACATATTAAATATCAACTGTAGCAAATAGAGAGTAACGTGTTAGTCTAGGCGACTAATTTCAGAACCAATGAAACGTTGACGCTGTTGACTACACTATATCGCTTGCCCCTAATGCAAAGCACGCACGAAGCTCAGCCGCTGGCGAAAGCACGCACGACGGAGCGCCGCTGGCGAAACCACGCAAAGCGCAGCGCCGCTGGCGAAAGCACGCACAGCGCTCAGCCACTGGCGAAACCACGCAAGTGCATTTTT
>NW_026267268.1:501229-503285 GCF_000697945.3 Frankliniella occidentalis | reverse complement strand
TTAATTTAAATCAATGAATTCACCCTTTTATGGCATTTTTTAAAGTCAGTAAATGTAGGCATTAGGCGACAGTCTATTGTTTTCAAGAACTTAGCCCTCTAATGCACAGCATTCTACTAGTTCTTACCTTTGTTTTCCAGTGTAGTC
Source organism: Frankliniella occidentalis (assembly GCF_000697945.3). Classification (NCBI taxonomy): domain Eukaryota; kingdom Metazoa; phylum Arthropoda; class Insecta; order Thysanoptera; family Thripidae; genus Frankliniella; species Frankliniella occidentalis. The sequence continues at coordinate 503,138 of NW_026267268.1, read as the reverse complement.
TTGGCACTTACGTGCAGCTTTTTCATTGTGGTACCATAGTGTGAGCCCACTGCCTCACGCCAGCCTTGTTCCGCAACAGCGCCAGGAGCGAACCACAACAGCGGGAGTTGTTTGACGGGAACACCTGCTCCGCCTCGCCCTATCCGCCCCGTGCGGGCCCGCCGCTCTCCTCTCACTGCGCGGCCCTCGCGGCCGCACTGGCTGCTTTTATTTTTCTTCCGGGTCATTAAAAGTCGAGCCAGAGAAGTAAAGTTTTGGTCCAGAGAGCGAAGTTGATATCGTCAGGCCAGAGCGCCAGAGATGAACGCGCAATGAGGCGGCAGGCGGGGCCCTGTTGGGCGCGCCTGGCCGAGGGCCGCGCCGGGCGCAGAACAATGATGGCCTGGCCGCCACATTCCATCACCGAGGGACTGGGAGAGAGAGAGAAAAAAAATCAGTGCCAAGTTTTTGAGAGCGACGCGGGGAGTGGATGATGTTTATAGCGACCGTCTTTCGAATTACACAAACTTGGTAACGACGAGGGATGTTAACTTATCGCGAGTGAGAAGACCTGAATGAGATGGAGACAGAGAGCAACACAGAGACCGAGAGAGCATGAGGGGGAAGCAGTGGCACATAGAGAGAAAGAAAGAGAGAGAGAGAGAGAGAGAGAGAGAGAGAGAGAGAGAGAGAGTAAAAGGACGGAAGAAGACGGGAAATGAATGCTTTTCTACGTGGGGGAGAGGGAAAAGCGTTGAGGGCGGGGAAGTTTGTTTTCTATGGAACGCTGGAAGTTTGAGACAAGAGGAAAGTGAAGGGTTTCGGCGCCAAAGGAGGCAGGGGATGAGTGAGAGGGAGTGTATGCTGAGATAGGGTGCAGTGCGTGCAAGCGCAAGGTGCACGAATCCTCTATATCGGACATAGCGTCAAACGTGTCGTGTCTCGCCACGGACAGAACAACAGAAAGGCGCCAGGCGGAAGTAAAAAGCTTCCCCTCCGCCCCACGGGCCAAGGGGGGAGGGGGGAGGGGGGGACGAATAGGTCGTGTGATTTACGCCCCTCGCAACACACACTATCAAGTAGTGGCCGTGGCGCGTTTTGATAACGCGGTGGCGCGGGGTGCGTGGCGCGGCGGGGAGCGTGCAATATCTCACCAAGACGACCCGAACGGTCCACCACCACGGCACGTAATTTGTAGCGGTCACCACCCGGCACAGCCTGGCGTGGTGCAGGCGGCGGGCGCGCGCGGGGGGGCCCACCGCCAGCGCCGCACCTATAGCTCGGCCTCATCCAACACCGTCACGACACCGCTAGCTGACTGGGAAAACAATGGCGTGAATTAGTGCCCAAGGGCTATATATGCGATGCGGAAGGTCGGGGGCGAAAAGGGCGTATACGCACTTCCAAAAATTGTTTCAACTTGCCCTCGTTTATCCTTTCGCGCGGCAAAAACAGACGCAGCGCGGTTGTTTTCGGAAGATGCTGGTCACTTGACGTTATAAACAATCGCTCATTTTCAAAATGAAAAGAAAAACAAAATACTTGTGAACACTTCGAGTACTTATCTGCTGAAACAAACCCTCCTGCTTTGCGGTAATACCGTGCCATGATGCATGCCCGTTTGCGGTAGGGATCCATAATGTAGGAGCCATTCGTCCGTAAGGTTGTCAGCAGGGGATGTAGGTCAACCTACCCCAACATTCTCTAAATGGCGTTGACTTGTGACCGCGATATGCAGTAGAAAAATATCCTTGTACTCGTCCATGGACTCACGCAGGTGCGGCGGCCTCGGACGACGTTATATTCCTCGTTGTAGCTCAAGTTGAAGCTTTCCCTTTCCCTTTCTCTTGTTCCCTCTCTTGCCTCGTCTGTTTGCACGGTCGGTCTGGTACCACTATGGGGAAGCAGGTGTGTGAGTTGTTGCTCACTC
>NW_026267268.1:500613-501179 GCF_000697945.3 Frankliniella occidentalis | reverse complement strand
GGGGGGGGGGGGGGGTACGCAAGGAAGGCGAGACGAGGACAAAAAAGGATGCGTCAAAACTACCGAAACGAACAAACGGATCGACGTCGTCCTCTCGTTGAGGCCCGGTCCGTACCGCGGCGCGGTGGGGCACAAAGGCACGGCATCGTAAGGAACCTTCGCGCGGAGGGACTAGGGGCAGGAGGGGAGATTTGGGGCCGGGGGCGGGTTTTTGCGTACGACAATAGGGTGCGGCTAGGGTTGCTAGACTTATCTTCACGTGTCGCGTCCACGTAAATTGAAATGCAGCAAAGAGGTGGAAATAATTGCACTCGGATGGAGACCATCAGGGTGCTCGGCAGAGCCTTGCCCGAAAGCCGAGCCTGGAAGCCGTGCCAGAAGGTCGTCCCCGCGAGGTTCCCCTGGAAGGTGGCTGCGCGGATACGTGGGGGTGAGCTGGCAAACACCAGGCGCCGCCGGCGGGTGCCGCCGGGCCGTACCCGGTCGCCTCCTCACGGGCCGCCGCGCCGGGGGGGGGGGGGGGGGGGGGGGGGGGGGGGGGACTCGACGACGAGCTGCACGTGAAA
>NW_026267268.1:485274-496646 GCF_000697945.3 Frankliniella occidentalis | reverse complement strand
CAAGTAGTGGCCGTGGCGCGTTTTGATAACGCGGGGGGGGGGGGGGGGACGCCCCCGCGAGATAAATGCGTTTGCGCCGGCGTAATTAGTTTGATTAATGTGGAGCCGGACGTGCGGTCCAGACGACCAGGGCCGCCAGGAGGCCACCACCCCGCGACACACACACAAAAAAGCGAAAGAACCATTCCGTTTCTTTGCCACCCACAGCTCCCCCTGCCCTCCCTCCGCCCGGACCGCCTTTACCACCCCACGTCCTTAGGACGGACAATCGGACCGTCTCCCCCTTCCCACCACCGCGAGCCTGCAGCGTGCACTACGCGAAACTGTCCATGCAAATGTGCCATTCCCACAGCAGTGGCGCTGCGCCGCGCTGGCGCGGGGCTGCCCGGAGACCCTCGCTAGTCCCGAGGCATCCCCCACCCCACGTAGACCTCCCCCGTCGGCTAGACTCTGACGCGATCCAAGTCGTTATGGGATACCCCTTGATGGTCCATCACGTTTTGGTTGTCCAGCGTACATTTCAGGCGTTAAATCCCCCTGTTCCGCGCAGTGTGAGTCTCACTTGTATGTGTAGCCTAATATAGTTTGTTGGCTACACGAGTGGGAAGTCTATTATTTCTCTGTTGTCCATCGAAAATGAACATTCTGTCTGTTTGAAGATCAAGTTTCGAAATGAAGCGCAGCACCAGAGCTCGAATGCTGGCTCAGATTTGGTACCAGAGGAAGTACCACCCCTTCTCATTCACACCAACATCTATTTGGGGTGGGCAGCACAGCGCTGGAAATCACAAAAAACAGTTTTCCCAGAAATCCTCTGAAACGAAACTGCATCCTAATCGCTTATCCCTCGTTCATTTTTTGCTCTGTTCGACGGGCGCAGGCGACGTAGGTGTGAGCCTTCGTGGAGACATCATGAAGCATGTTATGCGAGACATTTGGCTCTAGCCAGTGCTAAATTTACGCTCTAGCCGATTACTTCCACGATTTATTGCTTCTCATATGGCATAATTTCTTCGTACTGATTTTTTTTTAGTGTGTACGATGAGAAATGTTACAGTTTTCTGAAAAAGTTTCAAAGCCAAGACCCCGCAGTACACTGTCAGAAATAATGTACCAAAGTACAACAAATGCAAGGTAGGTCTGTTTCTATGAGGTAAAAGATATCTGTACTTTTTTACTGATTTGTCCATAACACTTCTTGCATGATAAAGACCACTGTACTGTGTACATTAAAATTGTGTGCCTGACTCAATTCGGCACGGACTTGAACATTGCACGATGTGTTATTTTCCGCTAGTGTCTGTAAGTTGTCGCGAGTTTTTTTGCGAGTTACGATTTTCTTTTAAAGTATCTTGTATATTCTCCGTAGACTAAAAGTTTTTTTAGCCGGTAACATGTTTGGGTTCAAGGGGTTCGACCTTCAGAATTAAAAGAAACCTCTTAATTCACTAAAGAAAGAAGGGATCTCGGGTGTTGCGATAAAAGATAGGCACGCCTAAACCTGTGTGGAGCGGGATGCACCTACGTCAGCCTACTAGGCAACATCTACACACGCTTGCTGAGGCGTTGCCTATGAAGCAGGCGTAAATGCAGCCCACTCCACACGCATTTGTGGGAATTTTGCTTAACTTTAATCGCAGTACTTGCTGAGCCAATCTTCCTGTAGATGTCACTACTGGTGAAACTTTGCTAGCGTTGGAGTTTTGCAGGTTTCTATACTCGCTCAAGACGCAGGGATATAAAAAGAGTGCCCAAAAAGAGAAGACACTCAAGCAGAGGTTTGGATCTGTGTCGGTAGAGTTCGTACCAGTAAGATTGAGCCTATGCATCTAGAACCATAGCACCAAGGTCACGCTAATACAATAGTAGAATCGTTATAATTGATTTAAACATTATATGGACGTACACCAAGCTTGACCATGGCACCGGGACAGTTTTGAAGATTTTGTCGACCGATGTTGGGTCATTTTTGGAAGGCCACAGGTTTGATTCCTTCATGTGTGATGCCCGTCATCACCGGAGACCTTCTATGGCCAAAACGCATGTGGGTAGCAAAACGGCGTAACTGAGGCCAGCTGAGGCCAACCAGTAATCTGCTGAGCCCTCCGTTTCCTCTCCTAGCCCTCCGGACCACCACCTATCTTTCTCTCTCTCTCTCTCTTTCTTACTTCCTCGATCAAAATGAAGAGGAATTATAGTTAGTGGATGAAGGAAAGAGGGAGTAAGAGAGAATGAGAAAGAAACAGCGGAGGCCAGGAGAGGCAAGCAGCGCGCAGTAGATGAGTTGGAAAGAGAGGGAGAGAGAACGAAATAAAAAATAAGGCTAAGGAACAAAGGAAAAAAATCGCACTGCTGGGGAGGATGTGAGGGTGGTGGACGAGGGGAGGGGAGGTGTGGGGCAGGGGGTGAGTTCTGTCATAAAAATGCGTTATTTAGCTTGGGCTCCGCTTCCAGCAAGGGCCAGCTAGGAGAGGGGTGGGGTGGTGAGGGGAGAGCGGGTTGGTGTCTAAAAGACTATATGGGCTTAGTCCACCGTCCACCAACCCTCCTCTCTCCTCCCCTCTTCCCCCCTTGCCACCCCCAGGGCGCCGCTGCTGCCGAACGGCCGCCGCTCCGTGCCGCCCCCGAGCCGTCCCCCACCCTACCTCTTAAACTATAAGCCCTTAAAGCTAATGTTGCGGGGGCTAAGCGTGAGCAAAAGCCTCAAGACTGGAGGAGACTGGTGGAAGGAAAAAAGTCGAGAGGCCGCCGTGTAGGCAGCAGAGGGGACGAAGAGAAGGGGGAGGGGGCAGGCTGTGGCGCCTTGACGGCAGTGGGACTCCGTGCCGTCATTACCAACAAACTGACCGGCACGCTCTAGCGTCCGACACAAAATTTATCTTAGCAATTATTCTACATATTTTTTCTTTTTGCGACTGTCTCGATTCTAAAATTGCTTGAGTGATCATGGAGATTACCATATGTGACGTGACGCAGTGAATGTAGTTTCGGAAAACGTTATGGTCAATTTTGAATTAATTTTTCGGTGAGAGGAAAGGTGCATGGATGGATGGGTGGTGCCCTCTGGAGGCTTCTCTTTTTTTTTACTTGCCAGCCCCTCCTCTCCCTCCCCCTCCTGATATCCACATGATCTCATATCGTATGATGTCATTTGATGAATGATCACCGCATATCCCTCGGACTTGCCCCGTCTCCCTCGCTCACCCTCCGAGAAAGCTTTTTATCTTTTTTTTTCTCTTCGCTTCTCCCGCTTTTTCCCCTTTTCTGTAAATGTGTTCGGGCTGGTGATGAGGACCGAGGCAGACGAGTATAAGAGACGAAGAGGACGGAAGAAAGTACGCACGCTTTGGCCATAGCGCAGCACCGCCCAACGCATACACGTATAAAAGCCTGTTCGCTAAAGTAGCAAACTTTAGGTCCTTGAGTTTTGCTGTTGCAGCGTGCAGCACACACATTTTTGTTTTCCCCGTTTTAGCAAAAGGTTTTGTTGATTCAGCAAACAGCAACAGCAAAACCTTTTGCCAGCTCTGCTAAATATTTTGCTGACCATAGCGACAAACTATTTTCTCCGCTATGGTCGCAGCAAAACATTTAGCAAAAGATTTTGCTGTTTTAGCAAAATGTTTGCTGAAACAGCAAAACCTTTTGCTAAAACAGTGAAAACAAAAATGTGTTTGCTGCAACAGCAAAACGCAAGTACCTGAAGTTTGCTACTTTAGCGAACAGGCTTTTTTGCGCAATATTTGTACGCTCTACTACTAAAACGGTTTCATAAATTATGTTAACTATTTTCAAACAGACTGAAAGTGGAGTGGCTAATCGATAGCGAAGTCTACTCTAGTGGCATAGAATTTATCACCTAACAAGCTTTCATTGGGCTCTTCAGGACTTTGGATTTGTAGGTCTGGGTGTGTTTGATGCCGGGAGTCATCGTGTTCGGGTTGACTGGGCTGCGTCGAATAGCGGATGGGGCGGGGGTAGGGAGGGAGGAGGGAGGGCCTAACTCGATTTACGGCAGCATGCAAACGAGGAGCGCACTCCCCCCAGCTGGTCCACACCTGAGATCACCACCAGCGCGCTGCGAGTCCCGGGTCGCACCAGGCGTCCCCTCCCCACTGGTCCAGCTCGCCGTGAGCCGCATCCCGCCCACCCCAACGTGCCTCTGGCCTCCTCCTCCTTCTCGCACGAGGCCTCTTCAATTAATTCTACGGCCCAGTGGATCAGCATTGAAATCAGCCGGCGCCCATCACACTATCGCAGCATGGCCCTGTGGCCTCTTTGCGCCAAGTGGGCCAGTGGCCCAGTAGCCCTATGGTCCAGAGGCCTTGGTGGCCTTGTGGCTCTGAGGCCTTGGTGGCCTTGTGGCTCTGAGGCCCAGTAGCTTTGTGGTTCAGTGGCCCTATGGCACTTGCAGGCCCTACTGCACTGTGGCCATTTGGCCCCGTAGACTTGTGGCCCCCTAGACCTGTAGCCTGTGGCCCTCTCTAGGGTCGTTCCTCCGCCCCACACCCCTTTGACTGTCCCGTGAGCAGACGTCGGGTGGCCTGCAGGCAATCGGCTCTAATTAGTAGCAGCGCATTGCGAATAGTTTGTAGTCCTTTGAGCCGTTCGGGGCGGCGCTGGTGTGGCGCGGCACTGCTATGCGGCAGGGGAATGAGCGGGAAGCAGGCCCGCGTGATTAGCATTCCGAGAGTGTTCTACTTAACCATTTCCGCTCTCCACTCTTGTCCTCCAACCCCACTCCCTCCCTCCCTCTCTCTCTCCCTCTCTCTCTCTCCCTCTCTCTCTCTCCCTCTCTCTCTCTCCCTCTCTCTTTCGCTTTCACCGCTGCAGAACATCCCCGTTACAGCCTGCTGCTGCTACACGGGGGCGTACAACACTTGTCGGGGATTAAGTCCGGCCGGAAGTGGAGGGAGAGGTGGAGGGTGAAACTCAGTTAGGGTGTCGCTAACTTGGACCTTGGGCGGGCCCGACGTGCTGACGTGCCCCCCCCCCCCCTCTTTCCTCCACCTCCCTTTCTCTTTCTCACTCTACCCCTCTAGCGGCCTGACTGCCGAAATGAGTTTGCTGAGTTTCCCTGTCCAGCCGCCCAAAGGGTTGCGCTCTTTTTTCTCCAGTCAAAGGCGTTCGGCTGGGTCATCCTGGAGTGCCTTGCGTGTTACGCCGCAAAGGCAAATAATGTCTAGGAAGGCGTTGCTCATGCAGTTGATAATATGGTGAATTAGGATCATCACTGTAAATAACCATAGCTTTTCAAGCGTTTTTGTGTTAAGTCAAGCACCGCATTTTGGAGGCTGGTAACCATTACGTTTCATTGCTTGGTTTTCTAGGTGGCCAGGCTCGCACTGCCCGTTCTGAAAACCAAACTGCAGTTTAAGATGTCAGTTTTAACTGCAAGACTATCAGTTCTACGGTTTCAAATGCAATTTTCTGGCGCCTGAAAAGATTATACTATCTGGAAACACCCTTTCTTTGACTTAAGATTCTCTTTCTCTTACAAACGAGCCCACATGCAAAAATTCTTATGAAAATTGGGAAATCATTTATAGAAGCGTACCTGTTTCAATCAAGTGGGCACCAACTCCAAAATTTCGTGTACTGTGAATACACACTCAAATAGTGAATATAACTGAATAATAACTGACTATCGACTGAACTGTGAATATGCGAAGTTGGTGCCCCTCGGTTTAAATATTCATCGCAACCCTATCGCATGTACCCCTTGTTTTAAAAACAATTTTCCAACGATTCGGTGTCGGCGTCCTCAAAAACTAAATATTGGTAGGATAATTCGCCGTTTACATCTACTTCAATACGATTTGTAGAGCGAAACCCCCCAGCTTCATGATTTTACCCCACATTATTAGTAACTGAGTTGCAAAAGACCTTTAGCGACGATTTGCAACCTGGGTGATTAATTTTGTACTCTACATCTGAAATTATGTAACACATTGATATCAACTGGGAAGGTCAATGTTAATTACCTAAATTAGTTCATAAGATGCTAATGAGGCTGCTAAATTGGGGCATTGGCTAAACTGTCTATATTTTCCTTCCACATCAAGTTGGCAGTGGGCTATACTTGGTACTCAGGTGACCCTGGCTAATGATTAGCAGCAGCATCCTAGGAACAGAGCGGTGTCCCTGCGGCGTCCTGCGGCCTGCGGCATCCAGTCGGCAGGCTCGTATAGTCGTCCTGCGGGGCCCGCAGTCCTGCAGATTGCTGTTGGCTATTTCCTATCGATCCACTCCACTCCTCCACACGCCGCCCCGCGCGACGCCCCGCCACACGCCTGCGCCATCTCTCTCTCTCTCTCTCTCCCTCTCCCTGTATACTAATGTGAGTGTCGCACGTCTTGCTCCCTCTTTCTTCTCTTCTCTCCTTTCTCATCTTGTTTTGCAATTTTTTTTTTATCCTTTGCTCCGCTCGGCGGCGGCAGTGCTGCGCGCGCGTGTGTGGCCCTCATATGTGTCTCGAGGAGGGAGGCGAGGTGCGGGGTGGGGGTGGGCGCGACGGGTGAGGATGGGGAGGGGGTTCAACTCCTCGGCGGAGGGGCGCGCGTTTGCGTACAGCGGGGCGCACGGGGCCCTCCAGCAGCTCTGCTCCAGCCTCACCCTAATGCGCCAGGCCGCGAGCTGGGCCGCGCCCCACCCCCGCAGCCTTCCGGGGACCGTCCATTTATCACGAGGACCTGGCCGCCGCCCTCGGGGGCACACAGCACTGCTGGCCGCGTTCGTCTCCTCTGCTCTCTTTGCACCGCACTGGTAAAACAAATCTTTAATTCGCTGCTCGACAATAGTTGATGACCCAATTTTCATAAAGGTAATCTATAGTCACATTGTGGTGTACAGCAAGATTACTCTACAAACAAAATTATATGATATTTTTACACACAAAAAAAACTTGCCAAAATGTAAAACGGAAATGTGTGTCGGACAACACTTTTTATAATGTTAATTATGACAGAAAGACATATGTGTGGTAGAACATTTGTAGAACACTAGAGGAAACATAGAGGTTGTGGAGAAGACTTAAACCTCATTGAGGATAATATTCTGGCATCAAGATGTGTATGAAAGTTTAAGAAACAGATTCTTAGCCACTCTAAAAACTCACAGGGGGGAAACCCTCGTAAAAATGTTTGATTGAAAATTCTGTCAGCAAAGAAACTAAATTTACTTTCTATACATAATAAGTAGTCACAAACTTTTATACTTACACGCATTGAATTGCAATTTCAGAAAACTATTATTTTGAACTTATTTTCTACGGGAGATTTGGAAATCCTGGAACAATTTGACACCTCCTACGCACAAGCAGCTATCTTCTTGAGCTGTGCAGACAAGCAACTATCGTCCTGGGCTGCGCACACAAGCAGCTATCTGCTTGAGGGTGGCGGACAAACAGCTATCTGTTTTTTGAGGAGGTTAGGGTTGACCTATTCTCAGTCCAATACCTTCTGTCAGTGAAAAGTTAGGAACATCGGGAATGAAATTCTATGTTTTGACAAACTAAAGGAAGGAGTTGACACAGCAGTAGAGTGGCTACGTCATTTGTGGACAGAAATATGAATACCCAAATAAGTTGCGAGGTGGAAAAAGCAGTTAGCTGTTTGCCTGCACAGCTCAAGAAGCTGCTTGTACGTAGGAGGAGTCGAATTAAAAATGGAAGGTTGTATGTTTTCTACGGTTAAATTATGGTATTTGGTTTTCATCCTATGAACTTATTAATTAACAAGGAGAAGAAGCACCTTGCTCTAAAGTTGTTTCTATACGCTAACGGGAAACATTGCAGCTATAATTACTACAGGCATGTGTGACTTGTAGTCACTTGCACTACGGGCGTGAGAACAAATTACATGTGGGCTAGCGATTGGAGAAAAAAAAAGCATCTACAAGGAGAAAAGAAAGAAGCGAAAAGAAAGGCGAACGAGCGAAGAAAGGCAGAAGAAAGTGGGCTTGATTATTAAAATATCGGAGAGGTACTTCAAAGACGTTGGCCCGACTGACTAGGGTGTGCGAGGCAAGACGAAGAGAGTGAGAGAGACAGACAGTACGGCAGGGTGGCAAGGGGGGCCGAGGAGAGGGCGGTGTGTGGTGCGGGTGGTAGGCGTGGCCTGCTCCCTCCCCTCGCGCGCCGCTCTGGACCAATCAATGGGAGGATAGCGTCGCAGCATCCCCCACCCTCAACCACATTCTCTCTCTCTCACTCTCTCTTCTCCACCCACCAACTCTCGCCTTCACTCACCTCTCTCTCTCTCTCTCTCTCTCTCTCTCTCTCTCTCTCTCTCTCTCTCTCTCTCTCTCTGTCTCTCTACCTCCGTGGCGCTGGACCCGAGTGTCCCGGATTGATTACGAACGCTAATTAACTCATTAAAAATTTAAATGTACCGCTCCTTGCCTCGCCTTGCTGCTCTCGGGAAGAGAGCAAGCACCTCGATGGAAGTGTCCCGGGCCAGGCCGGCGGGCACGCGCGTGGCACGCAGCTGCCACCCCGGCCACCCTAGCGAGCCCGAATAAATAATCCGTTGAAAATTTCCATTCATTTCTCTCGGCGGCACTAGTAGCGCCTAAATTATGCCAAATTTAAATTGGAGCGGGGGCAGTCACGCGACGCCCGTGCTGCTTCTTGTCGCCGGCGGAGCTGTTCTCGTCGCTGCCGAGTCTCATCTCCTGCAGGGGGGTCTCCTGGAGTGGGGCCCCGCCCGCCCCGCCCGTGCTCTTTACTGGCAATGAGATCAGCTGCAACACTCAGTGGCTGTGACATGTACGCTGCCCACCCCGCCGCCAGCCCTACCCTGCCCTGCCCGCCCCAAACTGCTCCTGACGCATCAAGAGCGTCACCCCGAAATTTATTTCCAGCGGGGGTTTCGGCTTCTCGAACCCACGCGTGGTGCGGAGGGGCGCTCCTGGCAATCTCCCTTTTGTCTCCGTTCTCTCTGACCTAAAATGCGAGTTTTGTGCTCATTGTTGCTGTAGGCTCATGGGGGTGCTGCTTAACTGCTCTAGCCACGTACAGGTCTGTGAGTAGTGCGGTAGGGGGGGAGCGGGAGGACAGGTGGAGCCGCGGCTGGACCGGCTGCTGCCGCGACACGCTCCGCGCCTCCACCCCTCCGCGACTTCGACCCTTATTAGACTCTTTTTATCTTCTCCCTATTTTTTCCTCCCTGCTCTCTCCTGCGGCGACGCCAGGCTTGGTCGGTGCTGCCGCCCTGCGGCTTCCTCCCGGACCAGCGGCGGATGTTCCCCGCACCACGCAACTTGACTTTCGTTTTCGTTTGCCCGCGTCCTTCATCCAAAATTTTGTCTTTGATTTTGCCGTCAAAATCGATCCCTTGCGCTTCTGCTCTATTTGTATATCGGGCGACCCGCAATCAGACTTATTTACAAATTAGGAAGAAGTTGGAGAGAGAGGGAGAGAGAGAGAGAGAGAGAGAGAGAAAGAGAGAGAGAGAGAGAGAGAGAGAGAGAGAGAGAGGAAAAGGGGGGGGGGCTATTTTACTTTCAAGAAAGAACTTTGTTTCTTACCTTCGTGGGGGATTTCTAGATGAGGTCGGAGGTGGTGGCGTATAAAGAAGCGACAGAGAGGAACCAAAGAAGAAGCAGTAGCTGTTTGATTATAAGTCGCATGTTAACTGCGCGGTGGTGTCAGGTTGCGCAACAGCTGATCCTCCGAAACGAGCGAGACCAGCGTGGCGCAGGTATCGCAAGTAGTAAGGTGGAATGGGGCACCAAGCCCTTTTAAGAAAAGAAGGCGCAAAATCATTTTAAAAATAACAGAGGTGTTTCCGGTTCTCTCATAGAGGAGCGAATTCTTCTTTACAAATAACACATGTCTTAACTTCCCAAAATTTGTGAAATTATCAACTTTAGGCATCGTAAATTTTAAGGGGACAGACCTATGAAACGCAAGGCTTTGGAAGAATCGCAACTACAAGATAACTAGGTATCGTAGCGCTTTCAACGACTGATATTTACAAAGAGCAAGGATTAAGCTACATTTTGACGTTTAGAACGTCTGTGTGCTCTTCCGGGAACATGCTCGTCTTTGTCGCGAAGTGAGAGGTTACATGCCTTTTCCGTATGCAGGATTGCGCATCAACGAATGGACCTATGACAACGACAAAAATGCTTATTTACTCCTGAGAAATGTAGCTTTCGGTTGACGAGAGTGATTTTTTTTTTTTTTAATTTTAAGTGTGTGAAATAAAATTCCAAAGTTTTGGTTCTTAAGTTTAGGGTAAAAGTTGGGTACTTTGTCCCCTTTTTCATAACCTTAGAAATGAGGTATCAAAAATCTCTATTGTCAAACGAAAGGCACATATATATTTCACAGTCAGGCAAAAGGGCTAGGGAGTACCTCAAAAAATGTGGCCTGGAGGCTGCACATGGTAACGCAAATCAGAAATGGGAGAAAAACACATTTCAAGTTTTCAGAACTGATGTACGCCTATAAACCTATGCCGAAGCAACTTACTGGTCCTAAAAGATTCCGGGGCTCTAAAGGACTCCTTATTCCTCGTCAAGTATCTTGTCCTGCATCCCCGCTCATGAGCGGATAGGCGAGCCCGCGCCATTCTGAGCGGTCCAACCGCCCGGTCGCCCGGCTCGGCCCGGCAAGCACCGCAGCACGTTCACGGCTCTCCTGAGCGAAGTTTTAGAATTTCAACATATCCGCATTGCGGCATTAGAAACAGTTAGGATAAAATAATTTTTTGATGCAATAGGAATATAACGATTTTTTTGACGATTTCTACAGTTCTGCCGAGTTCTGCCCCCTTAAGAGCAATTGTTAGAGAATGGCATTTTTGTATTTCCACAGATCCCGCTCCGATGAGTCGAGCCCTACTTATATAGTCATGCAACATCAAAAGCTCGGGTCAAAAATAAATGGGCGTCATAACAGCCATGAAGTCAAAGGCGTCACAGAGAGATAAATGAACCCCTTGCGCCCAGTACCGCGGCCGCGCCTAGAGCAGCTGCACTGAGCATCGCAACAAAATGCTCTCCTTGTTTCTCTCTGCCTTTCCTTTACCACGTACAGACGGCCCCTGGAGCGGGCCCCGCCCCACCCCGCCCCGCCCCGCTACACCACGCCACGCCACGCCACGCCTCGCCACGCCTCGCCTCGCTCCGCTTTCCGGGGAATAAGATAGCAATTTTGCGCCGTAAAATATGAATGCCGTACACACATGAGTCGCGAAAGGACGGAGCAAAACGGAGTTGGGAGGAGCGGGGAACGGGGGGTGGAGCGGGGAGGGAGGGCCACACATCCCTAATTCCTCCACCTCCTCCTCGCAAACCCGCCCGCTTCCGCTCCAGGCCGCGGCGAAGGAGGCAACAAAACGAAGGCGGCGAGACGAAGGAAGAGA
>NW_026267268.1:478648-481191 GCF_000697945.3 Frankliniella occidentalis | reverse complement strand
TGACCGCACGACAGGTTGGTGCGTCTTGGAGGCGGTAGAGAGAGAGAGAGAGAGAGAGAGAGAGAGAGAGAGAGAGAGAGAGAGAGAGAGGGGGGGGTATTGAGGAAGGGTCATCAGCATTGACTAACGACCCAACTGACCTCACGGGAGTCGCTGGAGAGGGACTGCTCGCGTGGCAAATGTCTAATGTCTGTGGAACAAGAGAGCGAACACTCTTCTCTATCTCAAGAGTTCGTCGGGCCTTTCACATCCCATTTTTGCTTACACTTTCTTAATCGTACCGGCACAGTATTGACTCTGGCTTACAGCAACTACTGTCCTGCCATCGGGGCGATGGCATGAGTATGAGTACCCAGCTCCGGAGGAAAACGACCCGCAACGAGATATTGTGAGCGAGAAATAAGGAAGATACAACTTACTTCATAAATGTTATTGTCTTTGCATGGGTAAGTAAAAAGCACAAATGAAGAGACTTGAATATTCAGCACGAATTATTTGTCTGAACGAAAACTCGAATAAGGAGGGTCTTTTCCTTGCATTAACATAACAAGAGAAAGGTCTTCGTCTTCCCCCATCTTTGTTTCTCTAGCCGCTGGCACAGAAAAGAAAATCTTCGTTGATGAATATTTAGGCCTATTACCCTCAGAAGAAAGTTGACCAAAGTTAAATACGAGTACCACCAAGCACTTGCAATAAATAGTTAGACTATGATGCGCAACCTCCCCACAAATAAGTGGAAAAACCATTGATACCAACACGCGCAACGCGCATCAACGGTATCAATATATGCAATTGGATTAGAATTAGTACGGACCACTGAGGAAATTCCAACATGAAAAAGGGGTCATCCAGAGAGTGCGGCCGTCGTTCGTAGGTACGAACCTGCCGATTAAAGCTCTCATAGCGCCTGATGGGTAGGCAACATCTTGACTGCAATGCACGCGTGTACTGCGGGGTGGCCTACCCCGAGTGTCACAGGCGCCGAGCTCCCGTTACCTTCCGAATGAATCTGAGAAAAAAAGACTTACTTTCTGGACGATCCTTAGTCTGGACCAGCATTATAGGGCGAATAATCTGAAAATGAAATCACAAGTTTTAGTGTGAAAATCTATCTTGTTCGATTTTTTTTTCCAAAATTGGGGTGATATAGAAGTAACATAAAAAATGTATAGATCATATATGTGTTAATTATTGGAGAGCAACAAGAGACCGAATACCATTACACAACTAAATTCAGATAATCAAGCTGTAATGATGGACATTTCAAAGAGATCGAACGCACTTTCGAGATGAGGAAGACAGATCCCGGATCCAGCTCCCTAAGATGCACGCACAGCATCAGGCCATCCTCCTCCTCGAGCCCGGCGCGCCTGGCGCGGGCTGGACTGGGCAACAAGCAACCTGTTGTCGGGAGCTGGTCCGCTGAGGGTCGGTAGGGGAGGGGAGGGGGGAGTGAGAGGGCGGGAGCCACTCGCCCGGTTGCAGAGCGTGAGAGAGAGAGGGAGAGAGACACCCACACACCCACACATACACACACATACAGTTAAGGCTTATTTCAAAAATCGAATATTGATCAGAGCCACAGACCTGACGCCTCGAGGCTGGAGGCTTCGTTTATAGGCGGACGAGAGGAGGTAGGGGGTGGTGGGCGCGGGCGGACCGGACGAGGGGAGGCGAGGGTGGGAGGGGACCAGGCGCCGCCGGATCAGGGGACCCGATTGGATTTGGGTTTTGATGAAGTAAAAAAGTACACTTGCGCGTGTGTGCGTGAGGCTGCGCGCGCAGCGCATGCATGTGTGTGTGAGCGTGTGCATGTGTGAGTGTGTGAGCCGAGTAAGGAGCCGGTGGGGGTGGCCCTGGCGTGGCGTGGCGTGGCGAGGCAAAGGGGTGGCTCAGAGCGAGCGTCCGGAGGAGGAGGAGGCAGCGGGCGGGTGGTGGGCGCAAAGTATTTTGAAACACATTAGAAGCGACGGTATCGCCTCGGCGAGTGCCCCGTGCCCCGCCGCCACCAGCCCTTCCCTTCTGCTCTGCCTCCTACTCGCAGATGGCTAACTTTTTATTCGCCGACTTTGCCGATTTGGTCTGAAACCTGACACAGTCGGAGCAGGGGCGACGGCGGCGCTGGCTGCCGTGCCAGCCGCGATTCTCCGGGTCCCCGGTGACCCAGTGGCAACGCCGCGGCACGACGCCTTACACGGCCTTGGCAGTTTGCACCAGCTTACATGAGCAGCACTAGCATTCAGTTTGACGAAGCAGGCCGCGAAGGTTTGGAAAAAAAAATTGGCGAATGCGCGAGGGGGTGCGATGCCTTGTACAGCGCTCTGTGTTCGCATAGGCACACTGCACGCCGCCGGAGAAATAATGTTTTCCCCCCGGGTGGAAGGATCTACACTTTTGACTGCATCAGTTTTCTAAGTTTTTTCCCAACTTATAATGCAGATAGAGTGCATGCGAGTCTAAGTCACAAGTAGGGTTTCAAGTGTGTCTATATGGTAGTTTCAGTGTTCTAAAACTCCAGTTAAAGTACAGAAAAACATGCTTAA
>NW_026267268.1:468041-474303 GCF_000697945.3 Frankliniella occidentalis | reverse complement strand
GAGGCGGGGAAAGGGGGCGAGGGTGGACGGGAGGGGGGAGGCAACACTCGGTCTTCGCGCTCGCGCCTCGCGCCGCCGCCGTCGGACCGGCCGACCAAACGCTGCCTGACAGCGGACCAGAAAACACACATACTACACTCGGCGGGCGGGCGTCGGTCGCAGGCGTCGCGGTGGCTCGGCACGACGCGGCACGCGCACGCACGCACGCGCGCACGCACGAACCAGACGCGCGGTAGTGGTTCGGCGTGCACACATCGAGTGTTAGTGCAGCAGTACCATCAACCCTGAGAAAATCCCCCAGTGTGGCGTGACAGTGTTGCAGTGCTTTAGTATTTTCCCGAAAAAAAAATACAACAAAAAGAAAAACAAACAGAAGAAAATAAACAGTTTTGAAATACACCACGAATTTGGAATATTGTTAAATATTTGAGAAAAAGTGCAGTGTTTCAGTGAATTGTGGCCCAGTGATCGGTGTCAGTGCAGTGTTTAATTTGAAGAAAAAAGGCGTGTGTCAGTTCGGACCAGCAAACTTCCACTGTAAGTAGATATTTGGAATCGACGTGTGTAGGGGATAGGGGTTGACCGCATTTTTTAAAAATGAATTGGTAATGGCATCAATCAGCCCGTCCTTACTCATTGTTATAACGTTCTACGTCAAAAAAAAATTGATAGAGACCCGAACATTCCAATCTGGGTGGGAAAACTGAAACGATCGAAAAAAAAAACACCACTCACAACAAAATTGAGCGTTCCTTTGGAAAATTCGGTCATTAGGAAACTACCTGCCCAACTGACAACAAGGCCATAAAAACAAAAGAGCGAGGGAAATAGAGGTGTATACATTCTGCTCCGCGTTTTCCCGGCAGTGCTGACCTATGCACGCCTCCCACGCCTGCCGCGGCGGTGCGGTCGGGTAATGCGACTGTGCACCGGCGGCGGGCGGGGACACACCGGGACAAGCCGTGCGGTGCGCGCCCACACAAACGTGCCGCTGAAATTTATGGAATTTCGGGTGCGTTCAACTCGACCGTGTGTGTACGCGTGCAGGCGGTGCCGCAAAGACGTGACTTCACAAAAGAGGCTTCAGAGGACGAAAAAGTCAATGCATCAGTAGAAGACCGACCCACTAAAAGTTTGCTTTATTGTTTAAAATCATGCTGAAATACAATAATAATAGATGCAGGGTATAAAAAACCGTGTGTTAGCCGGCTCCGTCGAAAGTACCAAAACGTGCCGCCAATCACAGCGAAATGCAAATCCGAGATCAATTACGCGACCCGGCGAGCGAAGAGACGGTGACCGAACGGCACGTATACTCGCGCTTCATTCTGCAAATCTTCTTCAAAAGGGAAACGTACCGGAATAATTATTAATCAGGGTTTCAGGGTCACTTTGAATCAATGTTTGACAATGGATGAAGCAGTATGGTCGTCTTTGCTGAACCTTTGTGAGTTGCAAGTTGAAAGTTTAGACTGTAGAACTCAGTATTTATATACTCTCAACAGTCGACTTCTTATTACATTTCGATTTGCAAATCATGAAGACTTTGTCAAGATTCTTCAGTTTAGCTGTACCACACCAGTGGCGGAGGGTCGTTACAAACTTCAAATCTGGAATGCAAATCAGATAGAATTTCACTGTACGCGTTCCGAAACGAAATACATGTAATCAGGAGGTGTCTCTTATTGATAGACTCCAGAACGGCGAGTTTTAATCAGAAAGCCTCCTCGTCGATACACTCGACAAAAAAAGGAGGAACGAGAAAAATACCGGTTCAGGAGGAGAAGTCAACTTTCTCAAGGTCAGGATGTGTGTTCCAACTCAACAGCTCGCCTAAATGGCTGATATAATATCCATTATCTCGCAGATGATATGAAATATTATTTGTTTTGTATAAGTAAGGGCGGACAGGCAACGCTAGCAGAGATGTCTCTCTTACTCAGAGACGATTTTTCAATGTAGGAAATTGATCCGTTCATCTTTTTGACCGTAACCAAACCGGCGTTTAACAGTTTGAACAGTCTTCCAGGTGTTGAATAAGTTATTTGTGCACATGTTAAAAACAATAAATTGTTCACAAGTGCAAAAATATCTTGTTAAACTCATGCAAGTGCACAGCAACTGTGTTGGAAGTGTTTAACTAGTTGCACACTAGCTTAGAAGTGTAAACCGTATCGGACACTCACTTAACGTACATGATGCCAACTTTCTTTGTGAAAGCGGCAACCCCTAGAACAGTTCGGGCAGTGCAAGTAAGTGTACCTTAACAGTGTATACACAGGCGTGGCTTCCTCTTATGAAAGAAAAAACATTCTGAGCTAATAGTCGATGAAAAGATGATGGCAGATTTATAGAAGTGCACTCTATGCACATGGCACCATGCCAACCCTCGCCAATCCGTGGTAATGTCCACCGATGTTTGTCCATTCTGGTCATACCCCTACCTCATTCCTCCAGTTCATAAGGGCGTTCCCTGAAAAGGGTTGCGTGAGATATGTTATTTTCTGTCCTTTTACATTTACAAGTGAAAATACGAAAACAAAAGAATTCGTCATTAGAACTAATTATTAGTTAATTACGGGACGATCGATAAATATTAGCTGTGGTAACGGATATTAAGTTGTCAGATCCAAGAAATGGTTAGAAAAAGCACGTAGCTGCTCAAGCCAATTCGTGGTTTTGCTTTTAGAACGAATGCGTTAGATCAAGCACCGAACAGCTTGCTCTGGCAACTTAATCTTTGTTCTGACAACAAATTATTAAATACGTCAACAATTTTTCGAACGATTGTCCCGAAATTAACTAATATTTAGTTCTGACGACCAATTCATTTTTTCCGTGAACTGGAGTTTTTAACTAGAGTAACGTGGTGTTCAGCACTTGCATGTGCACGTCAGTTGCACACTTTATTCATCGGTGTACAGTGTGATACTCATTAGTACGACACCCTATGCACGCACTAACTTCACAACAGACCCCATCACGGACTCCTGCAACGACAAGAATTATGGCGCCTGCATCGCTAAGGGTAGGCCAGCCCGCCAAGCAGCTGTGTGGAGCCTGCGGCCCACCCAGCGCATTATAACGAGCAGCGGCTTACACGGGCGTCTGGGCTCTCATCTCTGGGGCGACACGATGACTCGCAAATATGACCAATACGGAGGGAGGAGGGAGTTCGGGAAAGCCCTGCTCACAGGAGAGCATGAGAGCATTCCCTGTACTGGTCTCGCTCTCCTGAGACCTCGCAGTTGCGGAACGAACCTTTCTTCCGCTGGCTGGCGATGGGCCAGAACCTTGAGTTGTTTTGTAATAAGTTCGCGGCGGACGATAGGAGGGAAAAAAATCAAGGCCCTTGTAAACCGACCAAAACGCCTTCCCTTCTGCGGGAGACAGCTTTACGGCTAAGTCCTCGTCGCGCCGCCGCCGCTGCGGGGAGAGAACAAGGGCTGCAGAGGATGAACACGGCGCGGCACGGCCAGCACCGCACAGGGCCACGAGCTCGGATTGGTCACTGTCACCGCTCGTATGAATCACGGATGCCACCCCCTCTCCGACAACCCGGACAACCCCCACTCCCTCTCCCTATCCCCAAAGGCTCACCACTGCTCACCACACCGCCAATATCGCTCCCCTCCGTCCGCAACCCCCCCCCCCCCTAAAGGCCACAACAGATGCGCCGTACCGGTGAAAGGGGATGAAGATGAAATGCGTGAAATGCTGTCCGTAAGCGTGGTAGAGAGAGCCCCATCATCTGTTACTCGTGCGGGGGGGAAGGCTTCTGTCTAGATGCGAGTTATTCGGCTTATTGTCCAGCGCTGCAACACTACTATACAGTTCGTGACACTACTAAAGAGCACTGGTTGATAATGGTTCGCTCAATCGCCTTCTGCTCGTTCGCCGTGCACTCGGGCGTCACACGACGGAAATTTTCCCGCGATCGCGATCAGAATACACGTACATCATTCCCAACTCTCGACGATAGAACACTCAATGGCTTTTCCGTCTCAAAGAAACTCTACTGAAATAGATTAGAATTGACATTGACATATCCATATCCAGCTGCGTCGAGATGCAGTGAAGACTGTAGTATTAAGCACAGAGAGAGGATTATGTTGATGCTCAACCGGTCAAAGTGCTGCAATATCGTAATGGGACTCTCGGGCCGGACCTGAGAGGGAGAGAGGGAGAGAGAGAGAGAGAGAGAGGCCCTGGTCGCGTCTCGCGGTCAAGGTTAAGCTTTAGGACACGGGCGCGGGTCGTCGGGAGATGTATGTCCCATTCCGGTGGCATCCCGATGCTTTCCGCCGCTTTCAGTCGTGCCTTCAGATGTGCCTCTCCTGTTTACAAAACATCCGCAAGCTTGTTTGTCACGGCCTCGGTCAAATTTAATTCCGGCAAATCGGTTTGATGAGAAATGCCATCTATTTTTGAGAAGGGTTCTTGAGCGCGTGGCGGCGGTGGCGGCGAGGCGCCAGGGCCTGCCAGGCCAGCACGTGGCCAGCCAGAACTGTCTGCGGGCGAGTTCGGAAGGGACCGCGACGAGATTTAATGGCAGTAGAGAACGTAGTGGTGAAGGAAAAACGTCGTTCTGTATCAGTCTATATTTCTTGATCGCAAACACACGAGGTGGACTAAAAAGAAGAAGAAAAAGAAAACTACCAAATCCAACAGAAATCTAGAAGTTTGCTTTACAAATTTGTCATCCGGGCACTTTGCGAGAGTGATACTCCGACTTGACACAACGCCGCCGCGAGAAACTGAGCCGTGCTCGGCGCGTTGATGTTGTCAATTTGCTTGGGGTCGTAAACAGTCCCTGATGAAGTTGAAACGGCGCAGCTCGACTTGGTTAATTCTCTCGTCATCAATAATGCCTTAGGGCTGAGCCGGACGGCTGCCGACGCGAGGGTAGGAGGGTGCTGACCCCGCTGACACCGGTTAAAAATAGTCGCAACTAGTTTGAGTAGCCCAGGGCTCAGTCTGGTAAACAAATCATCAATGGCTAATTTTGACACTAAAAAATAAGTTCAAAACTAGGTTTTGAGAAGCAAAAAAAAACAAAAAAAACGCGGTTTTAGGGTGCAGTTGGTGTCATTATGTTACTTAATAGGCAGTTTTTCCTTAATGAGATCCCAACTGTCATGGTTATAAAAGTTTAATGAAAATCAAAAATAAACCAAAAATCAAAATGACCTTTTTGTCATTGATGATTTTGTTCGAGCTGTCGAAAATTGCGCAAATCTATTGGTAAAACTAGAGTCAAACGGCACCGCGTCTATTTGACGTGGCTGAGTCTGTTCAACGCCTCCAACTTCTTTACCACTGCCACTCCACCTCCACCCTTAAGCTCGATTGTTGGAAAGAGTGTCTGCCGCCGCCCTGCTCCTCTCCTCTCCCGGTGCAAACAGCGGGGGCGGGCTTTTTAAAATGCAGAGAAGGAATGCAGCGGGAATAATCCCGCGACGCTCCTCGACGCCGCGCCCCAACCATACCGCCCACTCCTCCTCGAGATACATAACGGCTTGCTCATCCCGTCCTTACGAGTCTCCACGGAGCGCAAGAAGAGCGCGCGAGTCGGGCGGTGCGGAGCGCAGGGGGGCGCGACCCGGGCGGGGGGCGGGCCGGGGGCGGGCGCGGCGCACCGGAGGGGGCGGCTGGGGACGGCGGCACGGCGTGTGGGACGGAGCGTATCGTATCGAGTCTGCACTGCCCGGGGGTTGCGCCGGGGTTCTCTACACAATCTGGTCGAATAGCGCCGTCGGCAGCCTCACATTGCGCATCTCGTAGGAACAACGTTCCGTGTGGATAGGCGAACAAATGAGCTGCGGAGAGCGTGTTTGCTGAGGGAGGACATCAAACGTTCTCAAAGGAACGGCGCTGCTTTCAGCTTTGCGCTATGGGTACCTAGAGGGAAAGCGAAACCTACAAGAGGGGCGGGAACAACACGGCATTCAAGGCAACTGCACAAATCAGTTCAACACTTCGATGAGCAGCCCCCTTACTTCTTGCTCGCCTCTGTGGTACTGACTGCTTTGATAATAGCAGGCAAACAATAAACGCAAGCCCCCCCCCCCCCTACACCCCTCCGCTGTCGGGGGCTGGCCGGCCGCGCGCGGAGTGAGACGGCAGAGGGGTTGGGATTAATGAATTCATTATTTCCAAGCGCTGCCACGAGGGTTATTTCGCGCTCAAACCTCTGCGCTCCCCCACCTCCTCCGGGCCGCGCTCCGCCGCGCCCGCCTGGGGCGCGTGTGAGAGTGCGCCG
>NW_026267268.1:462012-463828 GCF_000697945.3 Frankliniella occidentalis | reverse complement strand
ATATCAGTGCTGATTTTGTAGAATCAGTTCCCCACATAACCACAGCAGCGTCCCATACTGATGAACCAAAAGTGTGCAACTGGAAGTTAAATACTTGCAAGTGTTCGAATCAGTATAGCAGTGCACTTGCAAGTGTTAAACTCGGTAGTTGAGCACTTATTCCTTGGTTCGAACTCTTACTGGGGGGGGGGGGGAAGAGTACAACATACATGTTGCACTCTTTCTAGTGCCCAACTACCAAGGTAAGCACACGGGTGAAAATTTGCAAGCGGACTACTGCATGGATGAACACTTTAAAGTATTCAAGTTGCAGTTGCACACCTGCAAGTGTTGAGCAATTGCACATTTGGGCAATCTCGTGCATACCAAATAATTGACAATAGTCCCAGTTCACAGGTCTGTTCACACCACCACTTTACTTTCACTGCACTGTTACACTTTGTACCGCCTGCAGCAGATGTACATATTTTTTTTCTGTAAACTTGTAATCTTTGCGCACAAGCACTATAGTGAGCTAGGTACGAAATGTGTCCCTTGCCGTTTGAAAATGGGGGTGGGGGAGGGGGCGATTTGAAAAGGTGGCGCGCAGCGCTTCGCCGTTATAATGTCACGTTGCAGTTGACTGAATTCCGCGGGTGCATTTCCTCCCCCCTGCACGCTGTGTGGTGGCCGCTAGGCTGCGCCCGCCGGCCAGCTGGCGCTGATTCTTTGCTGATTGACGTCGTCGTAATGGCCGCCCTTTTTGTTGGTCGCCGCGGCTGTATATGCAAATGAGGGCAAGGCTGATGCGGTGTTACCGTCTGTACACATTCTCTCTCCCCCTCTCTCTCTCTCGCACACACACACAAACACTCTTACTGGTAGAAACTAAAGAAATGATAATTCCAAGATCAGTAATTAATCCTCCTGTTAGTTCACTTATAAATCCACACAACGCGTAGTAGCCTTCCTGAGTCACGCATTTCTGAAAGAGTGCCAGAAAGACCCACCTAAAGTAAACACTTTTCTAGTGTCTATGGTGACCATGAAGAACGAGTTACAGACGGACAAATTTGTCTTCTTACCCGCGGGTGGGTTCAGTTCGCTATGAACAAGCAGTCCTGTAACCCTTTTAGAAGTTGAAGCAATCTTACCTTAATATAATTATTGATTTTTTTAATAGGGGGGGGGGGGGGGGCTGACCTAGGTGAGTCGGTCATCCTTGAGGAGTCACAACGCAAAAAGAAAGATCGCACACGACCGTATTATTTTCAAAAACAAGATTATTACATGAAATCCGTTGTAACTTGTTACGATGGATTTTGCTGGGAAATCAGTATTGTACGTTTTTAGTGCCAATAAGTTACGTCCCGTGGGGCACATACTGTTCCTCTCTGAGAAAACATCGGCTAGTTGCGATAGTGCGACGCGTTATGACAAATATATGTCACAATGAAAAAAGGATGAAGTCATTAGATCTCGACGAAAAAGTTGCGAATGGGCCTTTGTCCCTTGTGATGGGGTAACAGCTGCAAGTAAAGGGGCTTATACCGCCGGCTACCGATCAAATGGGTGTTATTGATAGGATAATGACGGAGGGCTGGCGGGTCGGGGGAGGCGGGCTAATTAGAACAACCCTTGCGACAGCTGGGGCGCAGGCAGGGCCGAGTGTTTGACAATGGCGGGGGAGACGAGGGAGGGGGAGGGGAGGTACTGACACACAACCCTTTCGCCGCTGCTGTCCCGCGCCCAAGACACTCCCCTCCTGCCAAACTTGGACGACGCATTCAGCCGTAATTTTATCACGAACTCGGCGCGTGATGATTTGTGAGGAGAG
>NW_026267268.1:452267-457042 GCF_000697945.3 Frankliniella occidentalis | reverse complement strand
TCGGTCCACGCCAATGGATTGGCAGTGCTCTTGGTCACGTCAACACGGTATTTCCCCGTAAAAAAAACGACAGCATATTGTTTGATTATAATAAAAATGATAAACCAAGAGTGCAACTGGAAAGCACTCGTACACGAGCAACTTCGCCCCATGTCATACGTTTTCAGTTTACCACTACTGTGTATACTATACTCTCACAGTATAGAGCTATCCATTATCAAAGCCATGTTGTTACGCCAAACCCCAAACCGCAGCGCTGGATCCGTCACACGGAACTTTCCCGCTCAGGCAGGTACGCGGTGTGCGGGGGTGCACGGACGAGTGTGTGTGTGTGCAAGGGGAAGGGGCGGGGCACCACATATTGCATTGTGTTTGCCCTGGTGGTGGTGGGTCGGCGCGGGCGGAGGAACTACTTCAAATAAGAATCACGGGGGGGCTCCCCGTCGCCCAAATGAAGGCCGCGAGCGCGCGTTTATTGGATTGAAGCACACCGCGCCTGCTTGGCACGGGATTATATGGAGTGCGCGTCTCTGTGCTGCTCCTACCCCCTTGCTCACGGAGCGAGGTGGCGGCTTTGTTACAGTCGGGGTGGTGGTGGAGCGATTGGAGCACTTCGGACAAACAAACAGATCCTTGTGCGCAACCTTTGGAGGGAAATGTGGCGCTCGCTTTTGAGGGACTGCTGACGCTGATAAATTAATCTCCCACGGACTGACGCACAGGGGAAATTTCACGTTCCTTCTAAAGCTTGATACTGTACGCGTGAGCATAAGTCTGAAAAGTACAGTAAAGCAAAAGAGTCGCGTTTGGACTCTTTTTCAGGAGAGAGCGCTGCTCGGTAGTCTTGGTATCGCACTCGGAGGCTACGCGGCACGCGTAGGAGGGTGTAGTAGTGCAAGGAGAAAAGAACGTGTAGGTTGGGTGTGAGGGGGTGCGGGGGTTGAGGAAGACGGGCGGGAGAGAGAAAGGAGAGGGGGCGGGAAAATGAGACGCTTTGAGGAGCGTCAGAGCAGAGCGGGACAGGCAGGGGTTACAATTACGTTTGGGGCGGCGGCGCTCTGCTGCCGGAGCCCCGAGGAGAAGGGTGCTGGAAACACACGAGGAGGCGCACTCGGGGAAGGTAGTATTTAAAACGATTCATTAGCGCCATTGCAGAGGCTGTGCCGAGTCAATGTCGCGAGAGCGAGGCCCTTGTCCATACGCACGGGTTTAATGAGCTGAGACACGCACTATCTCTGTCCCGACTTTGATTATTTTAACCTTAAAAAGAAGAAACAATCTTGTTGGTATTACCCAATGGTTTCCTTTTAGTTGGAAACCACCCTAGTTATTGTTCCGTCGAGAGTGTGACTGGGTCGAAACCCACGAATCCACCACATTAATTTCTGCATGACAAGGCAGCTCCCTTTGGTGAGTGCGCGCGTACACACTCACGCTCACACGCACACACCACCATCCCGCTGCGGATAGTGTGCGCGCGGGGCGCGGCAAGGGTGGCTTTGTTCTTATCCAGGCGCAACCATCTGGGTTTGGAGTTTAAGGCGCCGCCATACAAGCCTCGTCTTTTGCAAGTTTATCATTCTCCGGGAGAGGTTGCGTAGAATGGAAATGTATCGCACTCCGAAACGACCTTGGTGGACGCGCGGCCGCCCGCCGCCTCCGCCCTTCCCTGTCCTGGAGAGTATAATGGAAGCAGGGCGGGGGTGAGCTGCGACAGCTGCCCCGCACCCCTTAAAAGGCAAATAATGGAAACAAGAAAAGAAACAACAGAAAAACAAGACTATTAAATATGGTTTGAAATAGTTTTTGCTCTGTTGTCAACCCTTGGCCAACTTTCCTAGTAATTACAATAAGTTAGGATGGTTTAGTTTTCTTCGGAAGTTACGAAGAGGCGGTTCGTAGAATTTCGTACAGTGTGTGTGTGTGTGTGTGTGTGGTTTTGTTTTCTACGCGTTTGCATGAGAAGTGCAAAAGTGGGCAGAGTAGAGGTGGATATCGAGGTGGCTCCGGCATGGCCGGAAACGGAAGAGCAAACCGTTGTATGCGCTCATCATCAGCCGGGCACGCTTCTTGCAATGACACAGTGTTTGCCTCGTGTCGCTGTGGCGGCGGTCAGCTCGGCCGGCCGTAGCGACCACCACCACCGAGTAGTGCACTTAGAGCTGGACAATAATCATACATCACGGCAGGCCATAATAATACAAACTTATTTATGGTCGTGCGCCGTGACTTTCTCACACCACACTGCCTCACGAGAGTCACAAATATTGGCGCCAAAACAACAGCCGCACGTGGCACGCGACGAGAAAGAGGAACGTGACGAAAGGCGGAGCAAAAACACAGAGGCACTATTCTGCACTGTAACTGCTTTATTTACCAAAGTAAGCTTGCACGGCCGAAACAGCCCGCAGTGCCGGAAGAAGCAATGATGGAACCAGAGGGTTCTTCTTTGTACCGATTCCCCACCCCTGTTCCATACGCGATATGTGACTTCTTAAGGTTGGTCCATCCAGCTTCGATTCGAGGGGGAGATTCTATCATCTCACACGTCCTGCCCACCACACCCTTCTCTTTCTCTCTCTCGCACCAAGGCTTCCCGTCCCCGCAGGGTGTCCGTGTCGGAACGATAACGCGCGCTCTCTGTAAGCCGTCCGCGCTAGCCTTCGCCGATGCAGTCAATGGTCTAATCTCCACCGCAACGGGCTCGGCTCTCCCTCCTGCTACACCTTTGCAGATAAATATGTCTCGAGACAAGCAAGGGGCAGTCGAGAAAGCGCTGCTATGCGATGTGAAATAAGCAAAATTTTCTTTTAAATAATTAGTGCGAAGCATCGCTTATGTGGGTCTACACGGTGAGAACCATGTCTGATATTTTTAAAACGTTTTTGCGTTTTTTAACGTGTACCGGCATTTGTTTTAAAATATCTAGGATACGTCATTTGAACCGATGTGGATCATAAGTAAGTGATACGTAAAACTAAACAACTTTTCTTCTGTGACTGCACTCCGGCCGGATCATCGGCCCGCACGTATTGCGTTGCGTTGTTGCCGCCTCACTTTGTGTCTCCGGTCGGCCTTTGTTCAAACTTCATAACGATTCCCGCCACTACTCCTTCCTTCCTTCCTTCCCCGCCGGGGCCGCAGCCACCGCAGCCCCGGCTTCTTTCTATTTTACCCCCTCTCTTCCCTCTTCCGGAGGTAAACAAAGTCCCCGGAGGGCTGCGGTGACAGGCAGGCGAGGCCAAACCCCATTTTTGATCGCCCCAGACTGATACGGCAATAAGCCTGGCTGCGCCTACCCCAGCCCCCCCTCCCCGTCCATCCCCCTTGACGCGGGAGAGGGAAGGGGGGAGGGGGAGGGATAGACAGTGAAGAGAAAATCCCTCCTCCAGTCAGACCCCCTGCTGCACCTTCATTACACCCTCCAGTACTACCATTGGATAGCTCATTCAACATTCAGGATGCGCCAGTTTAGCACTGCGCGGGAATCCTTGTCCGCACCATTTTGTTTAACTAACTTCTTCCCTTTCTTTTGTGAATAATTTATTTACTTTCGTGGGTCGACGGAAAGAAAGGCAAAGCGGCTATCCGTTTCTACGCTTGAGCGTTAAGCGATGCAGCAGCCGGGGGATAAGCTGTGGGCACCAAACTTTTCCAATATCGCCTGCACGTTGCAATCCCTGCGCCTCTCTTCGTCCTGCACTGACTCCAAACAGCCTCACTGCAAACACACACGAGTGCACTGCGCGGACCACAATAGTCAAATACGTTTGTTTCAAGAGCACGTGAACTGCGTGAGCCGCTAATGTAAAATGTTCTCCCCTCAATATTCATATAAAAAATTGTTCACAACTGCAAATATACTTCCAAATTTGTCCACATAGTTGCGCTTAAAATAATACGCAATAGAGAGCATGCACAGGGAAATACGTAAGCTGCGTACAAAAAAAAAGTTCATGACGATTTAGAGTGTAGGATAAGCAAGCCCGCGCAACATTGTTGTATCGTAGCCCTGGCACATGTAACATGACAAAAGTCGATCACGAACCTCACGAAAACCGACAGATTACGTAGCAACTACGAGAACCTTGCCACAATAAATGCGGCAAAATTAAACTCCAGCTTTTTAGTTTTCAAGGGTGGCCAAAGTCTTCTCCCTTTAAGAGGACCCATACTGCCCCATACAAATATAAAGACGGACTGGGGCAGCAGCAGTCCGCAGGAGGAATAGGAATAAGGAGAGAAAGGAAAGTGAAAACATGGAACGAAAGTGAACGGAATCGGGGAGAAAGGAGCCAGCGGAGCAAGGCGACGCGGCGGGGGTGGCTCCAAGAGAGACAAGAGGGCGGGGCGCCGCCGGCCCGGCGGACGGGGCGGCGGATGTCGCTGCCGCGAATAAAGCGCTCTGCGAATAGTGGCGTGGCGGCAAACGCAATTATTGTTGGCGGATCCGACTCTCTCTCTCCCTCTCTTTGAAATGCTCGCGAGACATGACGCGCCTCGTCGATTCGCAGTGAATTATTAAGTGGGCCGGCGGGGGCCGCGTATCAAGGCAACTTGGAAGCGCCGCTGCCGCGGCGGCACTCGCCCGGCCCTCCACGGTCCGACCCACCGGAGGGACTGCGCGGCGAGCTGGGCGAGCAACCGGGCGGCGCGGGCGGCACCAGTGAGGGGCGGATGGCCTACCCGCCCTCGTGCAGGCGCTTTATGACAAAAGGCAGGCAGACTGTCTGCACTGGTGTTGGGCGGATGGCCTACCCGCCCTCGTGCAGGCG
>NW_026267268.1:451578-452217 GCF_000697945.3 Frankliniella occidentalis | reverse complement strand
CCCGCGCCCAAGACACTCCCCTCCTGCCAAACTTGGACGACGCATTCAGCCGTAATTTTATCACGAACTCGGCGCGTGATGATTTGTGAGGAGAGTCGAAGCGACTCCCCCCCCCCCCCCCCCCCCCAGTAAAGCCCTACCACCACCACCCACCACCGCCTCCTCCACCACCTTCGTGGAGCTGACGACACGTGAACTCGTAGTATAGAGCTACAGAAGAGTGAGTAGAATGTCGTGAGGATTGTGTGAAAGTTTGGTAAAAAAAAAGGAAATTTGATTCTTAAAAAATAATTTTATGTTTATAATCTCAGTCAGGTCTATGCTTGGACGAGTATAAGTGTGGTAAAATCCACACGGATTAAGTGTTTAATGTATCATTCTGGTAAAAAAGAGGTAACAACGGTCTCCGAAAACCCCATCGTCTTTGCTAATATTTTGATAGGAATACGCAAGTTGGTCCGCGGCGGGGGGCAAAAGTTTAATTTGTCTTTATTTTGTTTCAAGAGTTGGGCTGCTAGCTTTCTTCCCGTGGAGGGTATTTACTTCTCGAGGCCGTGGAGGAGCCGCTGCTAAACGCTCACGACCTTACAAAATTGTCGAGCTTCCTCTCTCCTTCAACCCAATTCCGCCCCCCTGCCG
>NW_026267268.1:449608-450683 GCF_000697945.3 Frankliniella occidentalis | reverse complement strand
GCCTACCCGCCCTCGTGCAGGCGCTTTATGACAAAAGGCAGGCAGACTGTCTGCACTGGTGTTGGGCGGATGGCCTACCCGCCCTCGTGCAGGCGTTTTATGACTATAGGTAGGCAGACTGTCTACACTGGTGTTGGGCGGGTGGCCTACCCGCCCTCCTGCGGGCGTTTTAGGATAGGTAGGCAACCGGGCTGGTTGTAGTGGTACTCTACAACCGTATTTTCGCAGGTGCTTGCAGCAGATACGTGTAACAAGTAGAGTGGAGTGGCAAGTGATATCGTGGGTGCGGATATAGAAGGTCTGTCTAGCTTCAATGATCTTTACTATGACGACCTTGACTCGGGCAAGACGTTCCATGGAACTGCAGCAGGACCTCACATTGCGGTGTGGTTGGCTGCGTAAGTACCGCGCACGCCAAAGTTCAGACGACGCCATCTCGAAACATTAGACACCTGCAACTGCTGTGGGGTCGGTGAGGAGGCGAGATGAGGAACTTTCCTAAAATTTTAAATTACTTTGGGAAACAAAACAGGTATAGCTGTGCGAGGCCCGGTGCTACCGGAGTGCCAGTGCCGGGCTGGCGGCCTTGGACTTTCTGGTCTACGAAGGGGACAGAGCGCCTCGGGGACACACCTGAGCTTATCACTGACCGCCGGGAGAGAAATGACTTGCGGTACTGGGGGGGGTTTTGCGACCGGACGGACACTGGCTAGACTGCCTGAAGAAGAGCAAAACAGTTTTGTGTGTTAGTGATTGTTTAATTGGAGAATGATATGCAAAACTGTTTATTATTAGAATAATTCAAATAGAAACGTAAACTCTTATGCTCTTTGGGAGATTTCCCGTGTCGTTTTTCTTTTTTTTCCCTGAGCAGGAAAAATCATTTTCCCGGGGGAGCGGAGCCACTTCAGGAGAATGGGGACAGGAAGGACGAGTCGGCGAAGCAGAAATAATGTGCAGCGACCGACGAATGAAAGAAACCAGAAGAGGGATTAATGCCTTCGATCAGTGTGTGTGCGTGTGTGTGTGTGCGAGAGAGAGAGAGAGAGAGAGAGAGAGAGAGAGAGAGAGAGAG
>NW_026267268.1:448771-449353 GCF_000697945.3 Frankliniella occidentalis | reverse complement strand
GGGGGGGAGACGAGGAGTACGTGGATGCAGGAAGGAAAGGGGAGGGGGAGACAGATTGAACGCGGGGAAGCGACCAGACGACACCTCCTTGACCCTGTGCCAGAGAGAGCATAACATGACCTAGAGACATTCTGCGACGTCCATCGCGTCCAGGACAGCGGCCCCGCGACCGACTGACTCCCCCTTCCTCCCCCCTACCCCCTTCCTACTCGTGCCGCAGTGATGCATATAAACCACAGCCGCGCTGCATCAAGCTTTGGGGTGTCTATTTATAAATCGCTCGCTAAATGGGTAGGAGGGGGTGTCAACCGCGCGGTCCTGCAAGTGGAGGAGAGAGAGGTAAGAAGGAGAGGGGGGGGGGGGCGAAGGTGATAGATGTGTGCGTGGCTGGGTGCGCGAGAGCAGCGTCCTGAGAAACGCGGTCACTCGAAGGGACAACTTCATCCCATCTATCTATCTATCTATCTATCTATCTATCTATCTATCTATCTATCTATCTATCTATCTATCTATCTATCTATCTGTAGGTATTATTATCGGCCATGCCTCAGACCCCCTGCTGCACCTTCATTACACCCTCCA
>NW_026267268.1:447609-448721 GCF_000697945.3 Frankliniella occidentalis | reverse complement strand
CTTACCTTAATATAATTATTGATTTTTTTAATAGGAGACTTTCAAAATTAGACAATCAACATATTTCTAAACATTTACCTCGCCAAAAGAGGTTTTCTTTGCTTCACCATAAAGAGAGGTGCAAGAAGGTACTATGGGAAACAAAAAGAGCGACCACGAGGCACTTTGGCCTGTTCAGAATTCTCCGAGCGCCCCGCAGCGGGTGGTTGCCTATACGCCGCACGCGCATCGCTGGCTGTGAAGGGCGCTGGCGGAGGAAGCACTCCCCTGCGCTCCGGCACGCCCCGCCCCTCCGCCACACCCAAGTGCCGTGTGTGAGCGTGTGCGAGGGTGGAAAAAGTTTTCAGGTGCGTAAACAGCATCGGGCAACAGGGGAATATGGAGATGACGTACGACGCAAAGGTAAAGCAAAACTTGTCTCGGGTCTCGTCTCCTTCGCGGGCATGCGGCTGACGTGCGGCGACGTTGTGCCTCCTCCGCACCTTCCATCCTTCCGTCCAGACGTGCGCGTTCGCACTCCTGGGGGTCCCTTTCGTCTGTGCACGTGCACATCCACGCCCCCCCCCCCCGTTTCCCACCTCGACAAGTCCTTTAACCTTAAGCCTGCGTGCAGCCCGGCTTCATTTTGAGGGCCGTCCTCTCCACGGGTCCGCCCCCTCGGCCTGACGAGACAGCGCCGACAGCGCTCTTCTTGCTCTGCAACGATGCCCCGACCCGCCCCATCCCACCTTACCCCACCCCGCCCCGCCTCTTCCAGCTCCTCTTCAAGTGATTCGCCAACAAAATGTTCTTTAATGAATTTCGGGGAATCTGCGTATCGCCCGCCCTACAGTTTCTGCCTTGTCTTCCCCGCCCTCCGCTTTTGCTCTGTCTCACTCTCGATCTCTTCTCTCTCAAAATACTGGGTCAATGTCATCAGACCGTTGCCCCCGCGCCCCACCCTCTGATCGCGACATGGTCCACTTCGACCGCCAAAGTAATAAGAATTTTCAAAGAAGATAAAACAAGTTATAAATTAGGGTCACCTTTTTAAGAGGATTTTCGTGTAGTGGCATCGAACGTGTCAATCCACGGCAAATTTACGGGGCTCTTGAAGGACCATCTCACGCGGC
>NW_026267268.1:425642-441014 GCF_000697945.3 Frankliniella occidentalis | reverse complement strand
AGGCGGGGCACGTCAACCCACCAAATATATGGATTAATCAGCCCCTGCGGTCTTTTCTTTTACGGCGTGAACGCGCCGCAGAGCAATAGTCACATCACGCCGTAAATGGGCGCCCGGAGCGGGAGAGGGCGCTCGAAACGCCGTGGGTCACCTTTGGATCGCAAAAAATTAAGCGTATTTCTTTTCGAGTGCCAAATTTTGGCCTTCTTTTAGAGACTGCCTAGATCTTTGGCCTCTGTGCCTGCCAAACTATAAGACCTCTACAGCGGCCAGCTTACGTTTTATGAAAAAAAAAAAAAAACGAAATTTTTGGCAAGAGGCTGACAAATTAGCAGTCAAGCGCAGTCACTGTCACTTAAAGAGACTGCGAACATTTTGGCGAGCAAGGCGACTACGGCGTCCCTCCCGTGTTATGCAGCAGCGCAGCGCATCGCACTGCCCTCTCATTACGGAGCCTTGTGAGACGGGCGGGCCGGACGCTAGGTGCAATTGCACCGCCATTGACCGCCTCACTCACTCCCACACACACGCCGCCCCGGGGGGCGCGGTAAATCATGCGAGTCCGTCCCGCAACCTCCGCATCGCACAGAGATTATACGCTCGACAAACGCACACACGGCGTGGCAGGCCGAGTGAACATTGTAGTCGGACAAAAAATTACACAAAAAAAACTTACTAATAAACAAACTAGGACGACGTGGCGATAGCAGTGTGAACGTCATGACGGGGCCATTTTTGTCATTTTTTGTTTTCCGCTTACTTTTTCTTTTTTTGCTGCGTTACTACCACTGGGCTTTCTCTCCGAGATAAAGGAGTTAATTTTGCCGCTCCAACGACCACGCATCGCCGAGCCAAGACTATCTGAAGATCTCTTCTTTAAGGCTTAATGGAACGAACACAGAAAAATGTGTCGTCGAGCCGCAGCATACCCTCCTCGCCTGCCTGCCTCTACGTGAAATCACACGTGAGTTAACACGTGTGAGAATAACGAGCTAAAAATGTACAAAACTGCAAAACTGCAAAAATGAGAGGGTTGGACCATTGATGTGGTCAATTGTCAGTCGATTTTCTGGTTACATACTTTTCTTTTGGTTCGTCTGTGGTCGTGGCTGTACGTAAATATAGCTCGTCTAGTCTCCTCTATCCGGGAGCCACTTTTTTTCCTGCCTCGTGGCGCGTTTTCTCATGCTAAACAGCTAGGCGTTTGAACCGTGAGTGACAATATCTCATTATCAACATACTGCCCGTACCGCCCCCACTTATCGGCGAGGTGCATCGACGGAGGGCCTTACCTCCTGTCAGTATTGGCTCACGCAGCAGGAAAGAGATATCGACTTGTCGATTGTCGATAATAAGCGCGGGAAAACGGGCTTGCTTGAGTTTAGTTTGGAACATCCGCGTGAACCATCATCTGCGACCATGGCCAGAATAACGATAAGGATTAAATGAAGATGTTGAGCAGGTTATGTCAAATAAAATTGTGTCAGGTGCAGATAAGCAACTTTGCCTTAGCGATGACATACCGCGCCTACTGCACTGCCATAGGAGAAGCATCTCACCCACAATTGGTTAACGCTTGGCCGAGTGCGACAGCACCCAGGCCCCTTACAGACAGGCCGACAAAACGGACAGACGGACGGGGACGGCACGCGATGATGACGTCGGACAAACGGTCAGCGTGACCCGTCAAGTCCAGGCAATAATTCCCAGCCAATGGCAATCTATCGTTACCAGAGCGGCAGCAGTCGAGCAAACGCCATGATGCGCCATAGGTACCGTCCGTCCACGGCAGGACTACACTGTGCCTCGACACTCAGCTACGGAATCTTGACTTTGTCGCAAAAAGACGTCCTAGTTTTATGGCGGTTTGTAAAAACCAAAGGCGTTTGGTGGAAGAAATGCATGGTGACGTCATGGTTGTTCTGAACCGTCATGAAAAGTAGGACGTCACTTCTACCATGTACGTATGTCCATGCATGAGGCACGATAAGAGAAACTTACTTTACAGAGTGTAGTTGGTTCACGCCTGTAACCCCCCCCCTCCCCCCTGCTCCTCCTTTCTGTTTAGCAATGGGCCCGCAACCGCAAATACGCATTCATTATCCACAGGCCAGCGGCATGCATGTACATGATGAGGAGTAAACACACTTGATTCTCGACATTCGTCATATATTTTTCAACCCCCTCACCTTACTTCCCGTCGCGGAATCCACTCTAAAACGGGTATGGCTACTCTTTTGGGGTAAAGGGTTAGTGAAAAATGTTTGTTTTAATTTGAGTTTTTTTTTTTTTTTTTTTTTTTTGGTAATTGGCGATTGACAAGCGATAATGTAAATTTACGATCGGTACAGAGGCAGGCATTTTACAACGATCTATTGCTTTTCGAAGAAGTCAACTCGGGGTGGTAAAAGAATTCCATAAATTTACGACCTGAAGTCATCACTTCACCTCTTTTCTTCTTAAAATTGCCCGCAAAACCTAAATTTAATTTTTACAGTAGTACGTACCGCCATATGCATTTCTTAAAATCACGATCGACCGGAATCGAAGACATTCGCCACGGTATGTAAAGAATGTACTGGATGAGTACTAGCTTCTCGGGGGATCCCTCCACATACTCCTGGAAGAGGCGGGGCTGGGACGGAGTCCGACGCTGCAAACTGGTTCGGCAGGTCCGGTCCCCAGTCTTACACTGTGGCAAGAGCTGACGCTCAGCAAATAAGTACTGCAGAGATAATATACGAGAACAATGTCAAGTTATTTACGAAACCTAGCAAATACTCTAGGTATTTTTATCTTTAAATTGACTACATGGTGACAAACGAGAGGCGGGGAACTGGACATAATACGAACTCTGGAAACCCAAGTGTGTACTTGAACACACAATATTCTGCATACCTCACATGTATGCAGAATATTCTGTGTACTTGGCAAGTACACAGAATATTGTGTGTATACTTGGTCAAGTACACAGAATATTGTGTGTACTTGGTCAAGTACACACTAAAACCTCCATACATTTATGCACGAGACTTAGTGTGTACTTGACCAAGTACACACAATATTCTGTGTACTTGCCAAGTACACAGAATATTCTGCATACATGTAGGTATGCAGAATATTGTGTGTTCAAGTACACACTTGGGTTTCCAGAGAATACATCGTTGAAAACAATTCGGAAACAATCAGGACACAGTCACCCACAACAACTTACAATGTCACACAATCGAAAAAATGACAAACAATCCGAAACAATGCACAAAATCCGAAACAAAGACACACAATCTGATACAATCACACAAAAATATATCACAATATTTATTCGACAAGCTGAAACAATCACACCAACGCGACTGTGCAACAATATCCTATCTGTTTTGCTGTCCCGAAAGACTATCCTATCTGTTTCGCTGCCAAAAAAATGACAAACAATCAACACAATCACACAAAATCGGACACCATCATGTCACAGTTTTTCAAAATACGTACGTCACAATGTTTACCAAACAATCTGAAACAATCAGAGACAATCTACGACACAATCATACACAATCTGAAACAATTATTGTCTAGATACAATCAAATGTACACTTTTTGTCCAGTTCCACACTCCTCGTGACAAACACAACATGCCCACGACCTGTAGACCGCCACCCCCCCCCCTCCCCCCCACCCCGGTGTGCTCACCCGACACCCTGATAGCATGCTTCTCTGCTCTTTCCCTCTCCCACTACCCTCTCTGTATTTCCGTCTCTCTCCCTCTCTTTCTCGGGGCTTTACGTGCATCCCACTTAGTGCATCAGCGGGACCCAGAGGGGCGTCTTTGGGGGCGCTCCGAGTGTGTGAGTGGAGCGGAGCAGCGAGCCGCGGAGGGGTGGGGGCCGGGGTCACTGGCCGCAGGCCGCTGCCGGGGAACCCCCTGGCGTCTGCACTCAGGCACAAGGCATAAAGCAAGAGTAGGGTTCGTTTTATATCTGATGCTGAAAGCAACCCTATTTGAAAATTACGACGATTAAATTGAGTTTTCAGTGTGATGACGGATAAGCAAAAACAAAAGAAAAATGGGGTACATTCATTGGCTAACTTGTCTACAGCAAAAACAATTGCGATTAAACGAGAACTCTCTTCAACCAAAATAAATTTACAATAGTATTAGGCGATCTGAGCTGCATAAACATCTATTTCACTGTGATTTTTTGGTGTGTTCAATGGCGTTGAAAAAACGACGAGTGGGTATTGCATTTCCGAGTGGACGAAGCCAACGAGACTTACTTGATGTGATGGTGGAGGTGACCAGGGCTTTTCAGGCCGGTTAGGTCGTCAGTTCGTGTC
Organism: Frankliniella occidentalis; assembly: GCF_000697945.3. NCBI lineage: Eukaryota > Metazoa > Arthropoda > Insecta > Thysanoptera > Thripidae > Frankliniella > Frankliniella occidentalis. The sequence continues at coordinate 436,682 of NW_026267268.1, read as the reverse complement.
ACAACCATGACAGCAGAAGAGCTGCGTATAAAAACTTTGTTTATTTTCTGTTCTCCTCTTCGTCGGGCTCCATCTCGCTCTCTCTTACAGACGCGGACTCACTGGTCTTCCAATGTCAGCGTCCTGGCGAGCGCCTCACACACACACCTCTGCTCACCTTGCATACAATATAGGTCGGCTGGTTTGGAGCAAACGTGACAAAGTATGTTGGTTTGCATATTTTATTCAATCTGATGTTTGGCGTGGCACGATAACGCAATATATTCAACAGCACTTTTGCGACAGCAGCAAGCGACGCACCGCAATCGATAGGCTGGAGCTAAAACAAACATTGCCGACCCGCGCATGTTTCGTTCTGCTTTATCAAAGTAAAGCCAATAACCACAAAACTCTGTGACATGAGGAGAGAATCAGGCTAGAGCAAATCCCCAGCAGATCACACAGCCTGCTGTCATCACCTCACCCAATCCATATGGATTCAGTCGCGAAATTCAGATTCGAGTTCATCAATCGACTGGGTTTATTTTTGCTCCTATTTTACTATTAGCATTCACGATTTCCTGCTACCGCGACAGGTGAGCCGCGTCGCGGCAAAATTCATCTCCCTGACACTGTCGCGAATAGCGTATTTCGATGAAATCTGTTGAGACTGGAAACAAAAAAAAAAGGTTGCAGTGTGCAACTTCTCAATTGAAGAGTTCCTTAGATTGGACGTTTACTGTGCGTGAAGTGCTCAACAGAAAAGTTGCACTCTTGCAAGAGCACACCTATCGAGTTGAACACATGCAACTGTACTACTACGAAGTTGACCAATAGCAAAGTAGCCAACTTTAAGTTGCACACTTAAAAATGGAAAGCAGTTAGTGTATCAGTGCACCACGAAAGTACTACATGTTTATCTTCACGTTTTTGTTCCGGGAATAGAATTTTATGGAAATCATCACGTACGTACGTCTTTCAGTTAAATAACACGCATAAAAAGCAAAAAGTTAAAAAGAGACAAACTCGGACAGTGCATTTATGTCACCGTGCATCACGAAGCAGAGAGAGAGAGAGGACGGGGGTGGGGGGAGGGGCAGTTAAGAGGAGGGGGGAGTGGGCAGACGGCCGCAGAAGAATTGAGCTACTTTATGTGAGTTTTCCTGATCGAAGGCCGGCGAGAATGGCGACTCCTTTTTGTGCCGCAGTTTTAGGATTCAGCACGCAGTGCGCAACAGCTCAGCTGCACTCCGTCAGTGGAATAATAAGTACGATTTCTCTTGTTATTTTCCTATTGGAAATTTGCTGCAAACAACGATGATATTAGACTTCGTTAGCTTCTTAGACAGAACTTAATTTATCTCACGTTTCAACTACTAAATTATTTTTTGAAGACCAAATATTTTTTGAGTTTTGTTCTAAGCGTTTCATAATTTACAATTTACAGAAGCTTATAAGCGGAAGTTTCAGCAGCATTGAGAGGGAGAACGCTCAAATATGAGTATTCCGTTTGACCGCCAACTGTGGTGGGTGGGTAAGGCCAATCCCCACCCCCTCCCGCTTTTCTCTCCATGAACTCTGGACCTGTACGAAATCTCTCCGGAATCGACGATTTCCGCGGTCAGCCGATAACGACTTTGGCCGCTGCGGTACGGTCCGGTAGCATGGGTCGTGACGGGTCCATCTAAAGGACGGGCGGGCGGCGGACGGGCTGCCTCAGGGCCTTCGGGTTGGGGGCCTCCCGGGCGGGGAGGGTCGCAGGGTCGCGGTCGTCCCCCGCATTCCCTGCATTACTCCCCCACACCTCATGCAGACCCAGTCAAACCGGTGCCCCTCCTCCGTCTCTTCCACCCGAAATCACTGGGGGAGATGAGCGGCTTGTGTGACAAGAAGAGGCAGGAACTCTGCCCGAGGCAGTTGCGAATATTTGCAAAGTGGCCGAGAGATTCAGACACAGCACCTCATCATGGCACCGAGGCAGAGTCGTATTGTTGACAGGTGGTGACAGGTATCGTTTATTTCGGTTCGGATTCAGATTTTTTTAAGCATCTCTGGCCAGCGCTCAACCTAGCACCAGCCAGTTTATTGCATTTTAATGCGTATTCTTGGGGGAAAACTCCTGCAATAGACGCGCTATTAAACTCTTTCTCTCATTGGTCGGCTCCACACACTTTTGCAGAAACAGAGCAAATACTCTGGCAATCAAACCAATGCGCTATACAGGAACATCATGCTAATTCAATAAAATCTTCCGCAATTTATATGAGTATGAGTTTTCCCACCGAGACGGAAATGTATCTCACACATAAACTTGGACAAGTGCCCCCTCTTCCTATAGGATTCCACAAGTAAACATTTAAAAAAGTGCGTTTATTAGTTGTTTTCATTTTTTTACAAAGTCTGCATCGCATTATTCTCCTGAAGGAAGATCCCTGCACAATCCCCCCGCATTGTCAGCTACCATGCTTCTGCTTAATTACGACTCACCTCTCTACTTCCAAATGTTGAGCACGGGATGGGAGGGCACAGAGGTGGCGGCTATGCGGCTCGCCCGCTGCGCCCGAGAGGGGGCGAACAGCAAGCTATTATCCTATAGCACAGCCACTCCCCTTTCCCAGCGTTTTGTTTTTTAACATGGGGTGGCGGTGAAGGAGCCGGCGGGGCTGGCTGGACGCTGCTGAAGACAGCAGCGCGACAGAGCAAACAAATCCCTCGACAAATCCAGTCAAGATTAACTATGGAAAACACGCAGTATCTGTTTATTCTCAATATTAGAATCCTTTTTTCTGAATTTAATTTAAAAAAATTGACGTTAAGTGTCAGGCAAACCTTGTACCTTATTGCGCAGAGGCTTGGAAACTATGTTTCAGTTTTACATGAGAGTCAGAAGTGGGGTTGTTAACGTTTAATTGGTTTCAGAAAGAAAATTCTTTACGACAAAACCACTTTTCCCCAAACAGCGCATGTTCTCAGCAATTAAAAACGAGCTCCCGTGCGACTCCCGGTAGGGACAATCTTGGAGACTGTCTAAAAACAACAAACAAAAGCAGAAAAACAGGATGGACTTCTTTGTTGCGATGGAATATGGTCCAACACAGGACATCCCGCGGGACTGGACGACTCAATCAATGGTCACAGCAGGGTCTAAACTGTCTGATAAAACTAACTTGAATACCATAAAATATAAGGAATCGAGAATGGGCATCAAGACCATAAAAGTGCACACGAATCGCTACTATACTACAAATTGGGTTCCATAGATAGAGTCCATTATTTGTCGGCGTTGCCAACCCAAGACCATGGCCAGGACGCGCTGGTGATAGGATAGAGGGGACTTCAGGGACCGCCAGAATGTCCGAGTTGGCGCGACTCCTCAAACGCCTGTGTCGCGCCTACAAGTCCTTAACTGAGATGAGGGAGAGAAAGAGAGAGAGAGACGAGACAGTAGAAAGATAAATCTTTCGCAAACATTGATGGTAAACTTGATCCTCTGAAGACGGCTTTTTATTATGCCTTCTTAGTTTAATGAGAGAGGGAGAGAAACACAGAGAGAGATAGAGAGAGAGAGAGAGAGAGAGAGAGAGAGAGAGAGAGAGAGAGAGAGAGAGAGAGAGAGAGAGATTTGATATCAAGGCCAATGCCAAGGAGCTGCCTGCGGTGTGCGGTGTTTACAGTAGATGTGTGCGTAAGGGGACGCGACTCCCTGGTGCTGTCCAACCTGAGCCGAGGATTGCACACCTGAAGCCCTACTCTGGTAGATAATGCAGACGGACTCCCGGGGGCGCAGCCGTGGCTGCAGGTCGGATTGGGGCGAGGAGCGAGCGGAGAACGTGACGACCGGAGGAGAGGAGACGAGGACGAGGCCTGGCCTATACATAAACGTATACACGTATATATGTATAAATAACGTACGCGGAAAGCAAGGGGGCCTTAACTCCCTTGTAGAGTGTACACCAGATTGCCAAGACTGACAGATTGCCTGACGAATATTTTGCTTTGGGTGCATAAAGGACTTGTAAAGAGGAAAAACGCACTACTTGCACCCTGAATGTAGGCGAAAAGGCTATGGCTTTTAGCCGAAGATTATCGTATATTTGCCAGGGTGGGTGTACGCCAGTGTCAGGAAGGGGAGCGCTTTGACGGAGTTGAGGCGGAAAGATTTAGACTGTTTTGTAGAGTTATCTTTTTTTTTCGGACAATAACTCTTTACCTAAAAGAAAGCTGCGCTCTCGTCCTCCGCGCTGATCTGGTGTCCTTGGGAGTCAAGGCTTGCATGTAAGCAACAGGAGTGGGAGGGGATGGCGGCGAGACGAAGCGAGAAGAGGGGAGGGGTGTGCGGAGGGGTGTGCGGAGGGGTGTGCGTAGTCCGAGTGCCGCTTCATTCTCAGTAATAAACACAAACTCTGAAATTAGCGTCACAATGCGTGTTGGCCAAGACGACAACAGCGGCATCAACAAGACTTGGGGAGCGTGGGCGCGCCATGAGTACGCACTGTGTGCGGCGGGCCCTCTGCGCGTGCAGTGGTAGCGGCAGTCTGTATAGCTCCACGTTAAGCAACACACGTTTAGTCGCAGAAAATGTTGCGCACTTGAGCACACACAAAGTGGGTGTTACGCCGGACTATAATTTTTGTTATACTGTACCGCATGCAGGTATGAAAACGGGTTGTATACTAGCAACGCACACCTGCATGCGGTACAGGCGTATAACAAAAATTTGATTCCAGCTGCTTAAAACATCCAACACCTATTATTTCCGCGAGGCACATTAGAGTTAGCAACTTGTACAATCTAGCAAACTGCAGCACTGCTGCAACCCGCGGTATTCCATGTAAATATTTTGAAAAAACTTCATAAAAATCGATCGAAATTTGCCGCATACACACTGAGGCATTACAGCAAAATCGATCAAGAAAGTCATGATTTTGTTCTCACAATGAAACGATTTTCCGAGTGCTCCCTCGCTCTCGTATAATGCCGATTAGGTTCGCCACTCTCACTCTCGCTCGAGCGCGCGGTGTGTCCGAAAGTGACACGTCAATCGCCTCCACGGTGCACCTCCTCTGGCGCGGCCCCGCGCAACCCAGCCTCGGGCCGTGGACCGGAGCGGCACACCCGCGCCGAAAAGCGTTACACGCATTCAAATTCGGACGCACGCGGATGGCATGTGCCTGCAAGCGAGACTGGGCGATAGGGAAACTTTTCTTGACGTCTGTCCCTCCCTCCCTCCCTCTCTCCCTATCCCTCCCTCTCTGGATGCACCTGAGCGATCTGACGGCGGCATGACGGCCGCCCTCCGGCAGGGCTCAGCAGCCTGTCCACGCTGTCCTAATAAACTCGTTTGAGACAACTTCCACGACACGCCCCGGGGCCCTAGGCTAGGCATGCGTGGCGGGACGCGGTGGGGCGCGATGGGGCGCGGTTGGCCGTGGCGGGGCGGGGCGAGGTGGGGCGTGGCGTGGCGGAGCGAGGTGGACCCTAGGCCCGCCACAGTCAACGCCCAGCCCGCGCACGTGCAGATCCCCGGGCGCTGACCGGACCGGGATCCTGGCCGAACAGTATCGCACCCGCACGACTCACTCAATAATAGGTGACTGAACAGAAGAAAACCGTTTTTCTCACTATGCCAAAAGAAGACACTAAAAACAAGTCGAGTATTCTTAAGAGGCGCTGGCGGTAGCGGTAGGAGCGCCGGACCGGACCGCGTCCGGCCGCAGCCCGGAGGCGTGGCGAGGCGAGGCGCCTGGCGCGGCGTGACCCGACAAGGCGGGGCGGGCCGCGTTGGCGGGCCGGGCGGCGAGCAACACGTCGGTCCTATTATGTCTGACTGTTGGCTCTACGGCCGCTGCTACTAGTCCTGCCCCCTCCAGAACACTGCGCCGCTTGATGGCGCTGCCCCCGAGCACTCTGTGTGTCAGACTACCGAAAATGGCGCGGCGGTCTGCCGGTGCAACCGTCGTGTCTCTGTCTACCCCCCCCCCCCCCCCCCCCCTCTCTCTCTCTCTCTCTCTCGCGCGCTCGCTCTCTCTCGCTCTTTGCGGTTGCCGGCGCCGGCGCCCCGCTGACCCCCGCAGCTCTTCGCTCGTAACCCTGAAAACCGGAACGGAAATGGCGCGCACAACGGTTTGGACGCGCCAGGACGCATAGAGACAGGGAGGGCGAAGAGAAGGCAAGGAGCACGACGGAAAAAGACGGGATCCGGGAGATGTCTTTCAACTCAAATAAACGTACATTGCATTAAGAAATTCCTTGCAATTTTTGGACGCATGCCATGTGTATACTCTGATAAAATGCATGAATTCTTCTACCTACCAGGAGGTGTGCGCGCCAGGGTGAAGGTGGGTTCGCCTGTTCCCTCAGCGCGTAAGGCACCAAGGCCCCTTTAACCTAAGCAAGTAAGGCACCGTTGACAGAGGCGTAAGGAGACACAGCATAACTAAGTGCGCGGGGTGAATAGGCCACCCGGCATATATAGAATATAATAATATTCATGCAAACAATGTTCGCATTTGTGTTGACAAAAACTATTTTTTGAAATAGTTTATCAATGAAGGTACGGAACACCATCGTCGGTTCCCAAATCCACGCATATTTGTTTTTACAGTGTAGAGGGTGGCGGAATAGGGCAAAAGAAGAGAGCAGGAGCAGGATGGAGATGGCGCAGGGAATGCGCAGAGATTGCCAAAATATACTGTAGCTGCTGGCAAAAGATAGTGCAGACGGAACAGGGACGGACACTAATGTTCTCCGACTGCTGGGGCAGGGGGGGGGGAGGGAAGAATTGTCCTTTTCTTGCCGGACACGTGGGGATTTTTGTTTTGTTTTGTTTTTGTCCGAGGGAGAGGGTGAGGGTGCCGCGTAGGTCACCGCTGACAGCCGTGCCGGGCGTTGCGGGTGACGTGAGGGCGTCCTCGTCGGAATGCGTCCCCGCTGTCATACATCTGCTCCGGGCCCGCCTGGTTGGTTATTCCGCATAATCCTATATCACCTCCCCCCCCCCCCCATCTCCTCCGGCATCCCCACTATATCTCTCACTGTCTTTTTCTCATACGCGCGCATGCAATGCCTATCATTTACGAGGCATACAAGGGAGGGAAACTAAGAGACTGAAAGAAGCTGCGAGGAGAGAGAAAGAGAGAGAGAGAGAGAGAGAGAGAGGGGGGGGGGGGGGGGGGGGTGGAGATAACAGCGATGCTCCAATTTTTTCTCTCACCCTAGAACGCAGCTGCAGACGTGCCGGGCGGGACCGCAGAGTTATTATAAATGGATCGAATAATGGTGTAAGGCAGTTCCCGCTGCTCACCCCCCGCCCCCTCCCCCGGTCTCCCGCCACACTGCCGTACAGAGGGGACACGACGGCCAATCGCTCTACTCCAACACGCGCCCGAGCGTCCTATGTAGTGGGCGTTAATCATAATTCAAAATAAAATGAAAAATAAAATCGAGCAGGCAGAAGCTCATTCCCGTCAGTTCTGGTTAATGCGTCACACTGCAAAAAAAAATAAAAATTGCACGCCATAGAGAAGCAAAAAGTTTTCGCACCAAAATTTTCTGACGCAGAATTTGCAGTTTAGACATGCCTTTCCAACCACCGTCGGTTTGCTCTTAGCACGGTCGTGGACTGAAATAAAGTAAAGTAAAACATTTTGTTTAAGGTGATTGGCATGTCAACATTGGGAAAAGATGAAAAACGTAACATGCATTGCATATCGGTCGGTGTGGCGAGTGCTCCGTCTTTTTTCCCACAGCTACGCCGCTGAAGGGAAGCAGGCGTCAAAGTCAAGGCCAAGCGGTAGCGTGGGAAGAGTTTTCCCGCCGAGACTTTACTGATTAGCATCAAGTATAATCAATTTGCTTGCGGGCCGCGTCCCTGCAGGACACGTTGAACTCGATTGGCCACTTAAAATAACACCTTAATGTTAATTTAAGTTTAAATCAGAAACTCTTAACTCGGAAAACCTCTTGCGTTTCCCTCGCAATAAAAACAACAACAAAATCTGGCGTGGTAAAACAGAGGGTCAAAAGTTTTGCCTGAGAGTTGCCAGTGAGTTTCATACATGATATTGTTCGGAGCCATACAGCCCGGTGCGACCGCACGATCTGGCGCGGACAACACTCAAAAGTAAAGATGGCAGTTAATTGTTTGACGCTTACAATTATTTAACCGGCACCAAAAAAAAGGAACATTCGTAACGGGTCCTCTTCTTGTCTATTTCTTCCCGTAACTCTTGTCCTGTCCCGAAACCTCCAGTAGGGCTGCCGCGTACCATGACCCACATTTCGCGGGCGATAGGCCAGACTTATCGGCCCGTACGCCGCGGTACGGCCAGCCCGTAGCGGTGACGCGGGCGGAGACAATGCCCGGGTGAGCGGCACCCGCCCCGCCACGCCACACGCGTTATCAACAGAATAAACTTGTAAGCAAATAAGTTTGCGGGTAATGAGAGGCTGCGACCCGCGGCGCGCGCCACCAGATGGTTGCCGAACGCGGCAGACTATTGTTTATTTTACGGAATTACCTGAACCGTTCCACCTTTCCTGACCTAAATAAAGTTTAACGCGGGTGATAGTTTTTGTCTTATTGTTAACGCACGTTCCGTGCGGCATGACTACTATGCTATGTGGTCAACGACGCTCCCATGTTAAATAATAGGCATCAAAATTCAGCCGCAGGGAACGTTTTAAGGAACAGTCAACTTCACTGACATCTGAGCCTAGTACACGTATAGGTATAGTCGGGTGTAGGTTAAAAAAAAAAAATCTGGCTCAGCACTTTACATTAGTGTTCGAATCAAAGCGGTTTCGTCGCACTCTATAGGTTGAACTAAACTGTTCAAACGGCTGGGAGATAAACGCATCACCCATTCACTGCCCACCCCGAGAAAATTTCCTGCACACGCACACACTAGAATTTTACAAACATTTGGTGCCCGGCAGAGAATATTTTTCTCAGTGTTTGCGGAGTATTCATTTTATAATCCGAAAGGAACAGTCGAACGATATCTACTTTTGAGTAGTTAAGTGATTCGCCTCTCCTCCCCCTGATCTTCGAGCTAGGGCCCATATCATCCCATATCACCAACAAGGACGTTGCAACAAACTCGTAGCTCGTGGCTCCAAACCGGTGATTTCTCTGTCAAGTCAATGAATTAGTCCATTCACGTGTGGATCTACTGCCTAGCAGCCAGTGAATCATGCATCTGATTTCTTGTTGCAGGCAGGGCGGACGAGCACCCGCTGCGGCAAAGGTGAGCACCAAACCGATCATTATCCTCATAAAAAAGTAAAACCTCACAACAAAATCGTGAACTTGCGAGAACCATCTGACTCCGCACATATGCTGGGCTTGACAGCCGAGACACCCGACCCGATGAGAAATAGAATTTTGAATCGACATCGAACACATCATCGAAACGATGTCTCGAAAGACCCATCATAGATATATTTACGGCAGCTGTCACGGGTCGGGCTTCCTACGGGCGGCGGGCCGGCGGGCCTAGGCGGGCCTCCACGCGGACAGCCGCGCGGAGTAGGTTGCCTACCCTGCATACCACAGGCGCTCCCCGCAGATCATTTCCCGGCTCCACCCGACGGCCGCCCAGACCGGACCAGCCCGCCGCTGAAAGAAGCAGCACTGGGCGGGCCAGCCGGCGCACATCTCTATTGGCAGAGAGGAGTGGATTTGAAAGCAGCGCGCCTCATAAAAAACTTCCTGCGAGGAACAGTTAAAGCCAAGTGAAGAGCACATGCTGCTCTCCCTGTTTCTAATCCTAGGGAGATGCGCAGTGCAGCGTGCGTCGTGAGCACCGCCACTATACTCTCCGATGCATCAGAACACTTTTACCCCCCCCCCCCTTCCCCCCTCGTACTGCCTGCTGGCTGCAGCCGCGCCTGCTGCGCCGCTGCATCGCGTGCTGTCATGAGCACCAAAGCCGTGCCACGTGCCCTGCCTGGGCTCTGCCATGGGCCCTGCCATGGGCTCTGCCTGGGCCCGGGTGATGGCCAAGCCTGCCATTCAGGGCGTCTGTTCCGCCGCTGGCCCGTTGCCAGGAGGATGGCAAGGCCGCGTCAGAAAGCAGGTTTTGGTTTTGCAGGGTTCTATTTTTTTGCGGATGAATGACTGACGGCCATGCAGGCACGCTCTTTTTACCTTCCTGCCCCCTGGCGTGTGGGTAAAGTGTGGTCAGTCATAAAGTGTGTGGTTCTGACCAAAAAAAGGGACAATTATAATTTTTTTAAGGTACGAATAATGACCGAGAGAATAGAGGCCCTGTCGGGGTCGGGGGCGCCGCACTACAGCTTCCTCCAGAGCAAACTTTGGCGGGGGACATGCAAAACATTGCTCGTTACCCCTTCGCACCCGCATACACATGCCCGAGCTGCGATATTAATTCTCCTGGTAGAGCTGGGCTGGGGGAGGTGATGGAGGAGGGAAGGGGGCGAGGGAGAGAGATAAGGGGTTCGGGGGGCTCTCCACACCCGGAGGGACGTGACGAGATACTGACTATGCGCTCTCCTTTCGCCACACGCTTTCTGTGTCCATGAGAGAGGAATTTAACGCAGTACTTATTTGTGTGGGAGAAAAAGGAAAGGTGGCGGTAAATGGTACAACTGGAAACTATAAAAGTGCGCGGCGTGAGTCAGCCACCTGGTATGGCCTTTATATTCACAAATGGCAAACAAAGCGCACTATAATGGATTGAATATAGAACATTTATTATCGAGAGCACATTTCTCTGGATGTGGACATCGCTTTCCGTCGAAGTTTATGCTTTCGTGGGAGGAAACTTTGTTCGAGACGTGGTTCGAGATACACGAGGGGTAGCCGACAAACAGCCGTAAGTATTTACAGTCGCTTTCACTCAGTTGCGTTCGCGTCGTGTGCGTGGGTGTGTAAGCCAGTCGCTTATGTCTGTCGCCCTGACTCGGCAAGCATGCGAAAGGGCTTTACTGCGCCCGCATTTAACAAGATTACGAAGCAGATCCTTAGCGAGGCACCCCCTGCAGAAGGCAATTGCCCGCCAATTTACATGGGGAGCGGTGGTGGCGGGGGAGGGGGGG
>NW_026267268.1:422047-425252 GCF_000697945.3 Frankliniella occidentalis | reverse complement strand
GGGGGGGGGGAGGTTAGCGGGATCGCACACCCAACTGCTTCTGCTTTGTGCTGCTGGTGTCGCTGAACTGCGGCGACTCGGGCGGCGGGCGGAGCGCGGAGCCGGTGCAGATACCCGTACACAGGTCCCTCGACAGGTGCGATGAGGGTACCCGGGTGCCCCTTGGGATGCCATGCCAATCACGTACGGGCCGAGGTTAAGGACCGACCTACGAGTCCCGCCTTGCGCCGCGCCAGGCACACAGTCCTAGCCGAGCACAATTGGGGCGTCCTGCTCGCCGAGGCCGGTCCGGTGTTATGACAGGTAGAGACCACCTCGCCCGCACCACCGAGCCGATTGGTACCGTTCGCAGCCGTCGTGATGTGTTTTTCTTTTTGTCTTCTGCCCGCCCAATCTTCTCCAAGCTTTCGTGGGTGTTCGGGTCGCTCTATCGCGTGAGCGTAACGCTCGTGGGGGCCAATAGTTGAACAAGCGCATGCCTTAATGCGTGAATAAGGCGAGGGTCTTCAGATAAACGGGAAAGGCGGGGGGGGGGGGGGAAGCTTGTGTCATATTCTATATTTTTCACCCTTTTTATCCCTTCCCCTCCTAAGGTGTAATGGAGGTCCATGACACCTTACCCCCTCCCCCTTCGGCAAAGGCTACTCAAAGCTATTCCTTCAACACTCATAAAGAAGAAAGTACGCGGCCTTTATATGGGGTACCTGTGGAACACTTGTGTTGGTTAGAGAGCTAAACCATGAACCCCAGTTCGAAATATTTAAAGTTAAAAAAAATCGGTGCCGGAGTGCGATAGTCAGTTTGTACCACCAGGATGGATAAAATCTCCTAATAAATCTCCAAGACGAACGAAAGGCCTCATTGCCGATGCAAACTTTTCTGCGATGAATGATGATTCGCGGAACGTTCTAGAGCCTCGGCGAGCTGAGCTGGGAAAGAGGAGCGATTCGAATTCCCTTGCGTTCCTACTTCTGTGCGAGTCAGCTGCTCGTTGGTCACAAACTTACTTGAAGAATAACTTAGAAAGGAAAATAATAAAATAGAGAATAAATTAGCACTGAACAATATAGGGAACCTTCTGGCGAAATAGTGCATTTATTTGGGGTTTATTTAATCAGCATTCAACTCAAAGGAATTGCGCAGTTGCAATAAAATTACTTGGTAGGCTTACACACAAACCAAAGCCTTCCCAATTCAAACAATTCATTTGAAAGATTTTGTTAGCTCGTTGCATACCCGTATTGACTTTACATCCGAAGCATGAGCGATGAAATATAACAAAAACTGAAAACGCGTGGTCTCATCGTTTTCCCCCACAAAGGTTCCAAGTTTCCCTATGATTTTTGCTGGGTTACTGTATCTCCCATTCCACCCAACGCGCGTGTATAAAGCAATTCCGACTTGTAATGAGCTTAAACTGCCTAAACTTACTTACATTTTTAGCGCTGTAAAAATTATTACAAAATTGAGTAATCGACTTGCCAATATTATTTATGACAGAGGATCCCCAGTAACGATACTGACATTAATTATTCCTGCTAATCCTCTAAGCATTTGTAGATTGGGCTGAGACGGAAACGGGAGCAGAGGCTGGGGGGTCGGGCGGGGACGCATACAAGAAAGCTTTTGATCGTTATGAATTAGACATGAGGACGCAGCAGCAGGGCGATGCAAAAATGGACAGGATATCAAATGGATTTCGGAGGGGACGGAACGAGGAACGTCATGTCAAATGGATGTCAGAGGGATGAATGCAATGTCAAATGGTCGCCGCAAGTTACCCTGTGCTCGGGTCTGTGATTTCGATGTCAAGGGCACGCCGGGCAGAGGCGTGTCGTGATATCGTTCAAGGCCCCATCAGATCAGGCCTGGAACACTGAGCGGGTTAGAGGGCGAGGGGGAAGGGGGCTAGTCTATTGTACGCGGCCAATTTGGGGAGGCATTCATGGTCGTGATCTAAAGAAACAATCCAATGGGTTCGGCACAGTCCGATTGGACGGGCGGCAAAGATTACTCTCTCTTTCTCGTTTCGTTCTCTCTTCCTCTTGTACCCACTCTCCCTTTTGCCAACCCCGTTTGTCACTAAGGGAGACGGAGAGAGAGAGACTTTTTGCCACACTGGGAGGCATTGGAGTTACGATTTATCCTCCTAATTTCAGCGAGCGTGATGCCCCGTAGCAGACGGCAGGCCATGATGAAGTGCTGCGAATATGTCGCGAGACGTCTCTTTGCCGTGCGACACGAAAAATAATAAATGTAACCAGCGACAAACGACCACAACTACAACCCTTGTTTTCTGGCGGCCGTAGTGTGGCAGCAAGAGAGTGAAGTCCGCAAGCACACAGCCAATCAGCGCCCTCAAAGGGGATATCAGTCAGACTCCCGTCAGCATTTTTGACGCAGCCAGATTCAGATTCCAACTGCCAACTGCCATTCCATCACGTCTCGCCAACTCTTTATCTTTTCGACTGCTTCTCCACAGCGCGGCATCCACCAAACTCCTCTAAAATCACTCCCAAAACTTGCATGCCCGCCTTCCCCAACCCCCTCACCCCCGGCTGTCACCCGTCCCGCTTTCAGCCGCCACCATCATCGCCTTGCATGAGTTCGTGGAACGGCCTTCCGCTCCGTTTGTAGCTAGCGGCGGCTAACGTTTCACGGAAAGGAGCCCGGCGGCGGGGTTGGGGATAGGACAGCCTTCATTTCCTTGCAGTTGCACATTCGCACAGATGGTGATGGCTAATATGCAAGTCTGGCTTTTCCTCCTCATCAATTGTCTCTTTCGATCTTGCGATGTTACACCCCGTTAAAGTTTTATTGTAAAGAAATGCATTGCAAAAAGGCTTGGCGTAATGAGAAAGAAGGATTTTAGATCGGGGATGGGCGTTTGGCCTCTATCGACTCGAAGGTCAGTCGGCCGACGCCGACGGTGACTGAGACTGACAGTGAGCCGTAGGAGCAGCCAATCGAACATCTGTTATAAATCCATGAGCTCTGGAGACTTCGCTGTAGACTAAAAAGTATTTTTTTGCAAATCCCAAAAGTAAATTCTTCCACGCCTACACAGAGAAACCATGCAAGGTCTTTCTTGAACGTCGTCCAACTCTACCCCCATACTGCTCGATCAGGGTATATATCGGATACATTGCCGCACTTCACAAGCCTAGAGACACCATTGTTATGGGGACGGGGTGGGGCGAGGTGG
>NW_026267268.1:411379-417482 GCF_000697945.3 Frankliniella occidentalis | reverse complement strand
AATTCTATTAATTATTTGGGAAAAGAAGAGTCATTATTTACGTGTTTTTTTAATTTATTGAAAAGAACTGGATTCAGACATATAAAACACGCTGACGTCCGATAGGCACCACAGACATGGTTGCTGCTCTGTGCCGTTCACCGCCCCTTTCTGCTGGGTGTGTACGCGGCTCGCGGCTCTCGGTGCCGGACAGCGCGGAGGGAGAAGGGGGGGGGGGGATGAGCAAGCAGACTACCTGTATTCAATCTGCAGCGAGGCGGAAGCGAAAGGCTTCTCTGCCGTGATGGGAAGCCAAATTTCAGTCCCCCAACCAAAACCTCCCTCCCACCCTCTTTTCCTCTCCTACCCTTACCAAACTTAGTTTGAACACCAGTGGGGGGACGGCACGCCCGGGCGGCAGGCGGGGCGTGAGTTTGGCGGCAACAGGGCGAGCGCCGCTACGCGCCAAGTTTATTTTTAAACCGCTTTGACAACTTCAGCCCTAGCGCTTCTCTCTTCCCCGCGCGCATCCCCAGCCCACCCACCCTCCTTTCGCGCCGATCCTCCTCCTTTTCCAGTCATGTGAAATCGGCGGGCGCGGGCGGGGCGGGCCGCCACGGGCTCAACCACGCGGGCCCGCCCGCTCGTAGAGCGCTTGGAAAGTAAAATCGACACAGGGGGCTGGATTCCTCCTATACTAGCACACCCTCATTCTCTCTGCGCACTGACCCTCTCTCCACCTCTCGCTTTGTTTTCCTCTCTGTTCTCTCGCTCTCTGTCTCTCTCTCTCTCTCTCTCTCTCCCTCCCTGTGCCCGCCGACTACAGCACAAGTGTTTCCGATGCGAAATGCGCCGCGTGCTGAGGACTGGGTTTGCGCCTACATGGACGTAAACAGGGAGCCAATGGTGTGTACGTGACTATCCCCCCAAGAGTGTTGCGGGGCAGGGTGGGGCGTGGCGACACTCGTAGGTGTAGCCAGCTGCTGTTGCCCCCGCACCATTAATTCCCGCCCCCCACATGTGGAACTTGGCGTGTCCGCGGCCTCGGGGGTGTCTTGTTTTACGTATTTCATGCTCTCGAGGGGTTCGCTGCTACTGCGGTCGCCGCCGAGCGTGTGGTCGCTGTGAGCAGGCACGGCCTCTTGCAGGTGCGTACCCGCTACCCGCACCCTGAAAATTGTCGTTGTCAATCGACAATGTTTATGGATTTTCCAAGTAAAACGAGGTTTGCATTTACAAACTATTTTCAAAATATAACGTAAATTTACGACAGGTCATTCGTGGTCTATCCATAGGGAATCATCTCGAAAGTACGGCCGTCATTCGCCGTTATTAACCTGTCAAGTTTAGCCTCTGCGAGCTCTCATAGCGCCTGTTACGTAGGCAATCTCTTGCCTGCAGTGCATGCGTGTAGTGTGCGGTGGCCTACCATAAGTCTTGCAGGCTACGAGCTCCCGTAATTTAATGAATGAGGCTGAGGAGAACGGCTGATGCCTAGTGTCATAAAATGATACTTTACAAAAACAAATTCCAACACACATTTTACATGAAAACTTCTTTTGTAAAACCTACGAGTATTTTTCACAGTGCCATGTGAATTCGTACGCGGGAAGAGACATCCCCCGAAGACCTTCTACCCCGCGGCGGACTCGCTCCTGGAGGGAGAGTACGGGCGGGATGGGGAGGGCGGTCCCTCATAGGAAAAATGAGGAGACAGGATTATTTTTCTCTTCAACAAAAAAGGGGAAGAAAAGCGAGCGGTGGCAGCGGGGATTTTTGTCAGCAAAAGGTGGCATTATGGCACCATACCCTCACAAAGAGAGGGTGTGGGCGAGAAAAAGAGGGATTCCAAGAACGGGGTCGGGGGAGGAGGGGGGAGGAGGGGGGAGGAGTGAGGATGAGCTGAATGCCTGAATGTAATTTAAAAGCAAGGGCAATGGACGCAAGTGCACAGTTTCGCCATAATAACATCTGTCTCGAGAAAAACCGACCACGACTACTGAAATTTAGTGACGCTATAGATGCCATGGTCATTTTTGGCAGACCAATTCTTTTATTTCCATCAGTTGATCTGCAGTTTACCGACAGTAATGGACCGACGATGTGGAAATAATATAGTTTTAATATGAACTGCTCACTGGAACTGCGCCTCACACACGTACGTGCGGCTTGTTTTGCCAATCGGGCATGTGGTGTCGAAAATTAAAAGTGACATTAAATTCTAGCAGAGTACTTAAATTTTTCCGTAGCAAGTTCAAAGTGAAAAGATTAGTTACGACCGCAAGGCATGGATCGGCAAAGGGACAGCAAAGGCGAGCGCAGCTCGCGCAGCTTCAAGGCAGGTGATGGAGCATCCAGTCGCCTATCTGCTAAGTCGCCGCAGACTTTGGCCGCGTTCTTTTCGTGCGTTTCATCTCCCTCGACAGAGACTAATCGCTGCCTATACCGCTCACGAGGAGGCAGCCACCTCGGCTACGGCCCGCTGCCGCGTCGCCCGTGGCCACTCCTGAGACAGTTTGGAAGGACGGCGACGCGAGGGGAGGAGGAGCGCGGCTAGGGCGATTCCTGCGCGGCGCAGTGCCTCACCCCCAACCTCTGGGTACGCAGTCGATAGGAAACATTTAAATTTGTGGCGGTTTAAAAGACTCAGACACAGCTGAGTGAGTTGGGTCAAGAAAATTGTAGAGCAGAGACGCCAGTCAGGTAGGCAATTTCTTGCAGCGTGGCGCAGCCAAGTTGTGCGGGTGGCCTACCCCAGGGTCGACAGGGGTCCCAGACGAAGCTGCTCGTAGCAAGCGTATATTTAAGAGGAGAAGAGAGCGGGGAAGGGCGGGGGGCGGAAACGGGCGGAAAGCAGCGATCTGGCTGAGCGATGGAGACAAGTGTAAATCACGAGTTCTGTGCTGCCTGCTGCTTAAAACTTTTTCGGCACTGCGTTCAGCGAAAAGAAGCGTGCCTACTTCCAGCTCGAGCGTTTTCTTTTCCCTTTATTTTTTGTTGTTGTTTCAGTTGTTTTTTGTTTTTTACTCCCGGAGTGTCCCTTTTAAGAAAGGCGTAAGCGCGTCCACCCCCTGCTTGGCTCTCTATAGTCGTGCACAAGCAAGCAAGCACACCCATCTCCATAAAGCTTTATTTAAGAAGTTTAGTCGGTTTGTGCCGGAACGCTACCCGCCCCGCTCTCTCTCTCTGATAAGCACTCGCAACACAACTACTGGTGCGTCGCGGTGGTGCGGGCCCGCGAGAGCTGACCCGCAGCGGCCCTGCGAGACCGCCCGCTCCAGGTCAGGTGTGCACTGGCGTGCAAGGTGGGGGAGCTGTCTCCTTACAAGGCACCAGATTGTTTACCTGGAATAAGACCTCGACACCGCACCGCACAGGAGGAGGCGCGAACGTGAGAATGGATTCCGTCAACGGACACTTGGAAAAACAAAGTACAATGTTGCACGTCAATTGACGATTAGTTCAAGTGAGTGTGCAAAGTTTTGACACATGGTGTGGTGCATAACTAGATTATCGTGCAAACTTTATACTTTTTTTCGAAAATTTGCAGCTTAACACAATTTAGACGTTTACGAAACGTCTGAAATTCGCACACCACGTAGGTGTGCAACGCGTCAGTTAGACACCACGTGATGTGCAGAATAGTAACTTGCACACGTTGCTGTGCTCTGCCAATATTGCACACATGTTTCACCAGTGGGCATATGGGGGGCGGGGGGCGAGGGAAGCCTCTATTATTAGGGCAAGAGAATTTAGCACGCCATCACTGGTTGTTTTTTTCCAGTGCAGTCGCCTCCACTAAACTCCCCTGTAGCGTGGGTGGGCTTGCTTGTAGCCACCCGGGCCCCTTGGGGCGCAGCAGCAGCAGGGTAGGGGCCCGCAAGCCGACATAGGCGGGGGCGGGGGGTCGAAAGGCCAACGGGGCCAGGGCAGGGCAGAGGGCCAGGGGCCAGAGGTCATACGCGGGGGATCAGCAGCAGTCTCTTGTCGTAATTAAGGCTTCGCCGGAAAAAGTAACGCCCTGCATGAAAAAGCGGCACAACCGACATTGGGCGCTGAGCTGGTGGGCAGGGCTTAATGACGAGAGCCAACTCATTCATGGTAGACCCCGCCTGCCTCACTCCTGCGCTGGCAGAGTTTTATTTTTCTGTGTTTTCCCCCCCTTTTTTTCCCGCACTTTTGTTTCTTTTTTTTTCCTCCGTGTTTGTTTGCTTTCCATCAATCGCGCTGGGCTCGCGCGTAAAAATGAGAAGCGCCGACGGAAATCAAAGAGATGCCGTTCAACTGAACCCTCCTCTCACTCGGCCGGCCGGGGGCCTACCCTCCTGAAGCGGCCAATGGTGGCGTTACGGCCGCACTAAAGAAGCGCGGCCAGCGTGACGCTCCCATCAAAATAAATAAAAATGGAGGTGCGCTCGCATACAGGAGCTGCCGTGCGCGGCCACGTTATATGGCTGCTTTAGCTCCACATACGCCATACAGTTTAAGTACGGAAAACACCAGCGATAGACAAAAAAGCGCTCGTGCTATAAATCTACATTAACGAAGTCCATGTACCGTCCCATGGGACGGCACGGCTGTTAATTCGATCGGTCAGGTGCACGTGTTGACCGATCGGACTAACAGTTGTTGAGTATAAAAAGTTTTATATTATTTAATGAATAGAATGATATTAGATGTTGCGGGCACTTCATGTCGCTTTAGGTGCCACATACGAGGAACATGGGCTGGGCATTCCTTTTCTCATCAGAGTGAGGGACGGTTTGGCGCCGGCTCAGTTGTCCCGACGTTGTCTGTGTATGTGTGCGTGTGCATGTGTGGGGAGAAGGAAGGGGGGGGGGCAACGACCGCTGTGAGTACGTTCCATATAATCCTTGATTGCTTCCCCGGAGGCGCCCGAACGCAGCGGCCGTGCCCTCTCGGGTCTTAAACGTTGACCGCAGGTGTGACGTCCATGTATTTGCCGTGCACATCAGTAGGTATTATTTATATTATGGCTTTTACGCGAGGACAAGCTGAGGATGCTTTAACCAGGATGGGGCAACAAGAAAACATAAGTTTGACAAACGTTGTGTTGTAAACGTTTTACTGGACAGAAGCTACTTCACAATGTAAGAAATACAGTTGTAAAATATAAAATAAATAAGTAAAATTTGCGCATTTACTTCAGAGATATAAGTCAAGTAGTTTCTATCAAGTGGCAAACAGTACGTACAACAGATGTTTGATAAACTTATGTTCTGTTGTATTTTGAAACAACCACTGGCATAACTTATTACGGATAAAAGCGAAGGGGTGTCTCTAGGGCCCAAGGCCCCTTTACTACCTCCTCTCATTTCATTAGAGGTCTTTTTACCTCACCTTAAGGGTACCTTCAGGCAGGCAGGCGGCCAGGCTGCGGCTGCAGCGGCGCGGTGCCGCGGCGCCAGACCTAGCCTAACCCGGCCGCCTGCGCCTGCCCTGCTCTGAACCCGGACCTGACCCCTCCCAACCTTCGGCCCGCAAACCAGACCGGCCGCGGGAGCCGGGCCGCCCGCAGCACCGGCGACCGGCGGCACCGGCACCGGCCGCAGCGCAGCGGCGGCTGTCTGCACGTGAGCGACAAATGGCTTCAGAGGTTGTGGCGCGGCGTGGCGTGGCGGCCAGTGGCGTGGTGTCGGGGAGTGGTGGGGCGAGGTGGGGCGAGGTGGGGCAAGGTGGGGCGAGGTGGAGCGCGGCAGGGGCGAGGCGAGAGGAGCGAATGCCACTGCTGTCCTTGAGACGGTTGAAAGCGTCGCTCACAGACACATCACTCGAGAACTACCGCGGCCGTTATTGATGGCTCGCAACCCGCTCCGTGTGTAAAAAGCCGCATCGCAGAGAACGGAACGCCCCCCGCCTCACCTCGCCCCGCCCCGCCAGGCGCCCTGCCACGCCCCACGCTTTGCTTAGCTTTGTGGGTCTATGCGCAGCACTCGGCGCCAGGTCCTCCAGACGAGACGTGGCCGTGGTATGGCGAGTGGCGGCAGGCGTCGTTGTCCGACGGGTTTCTGTGAGGGGCCCGAGGTGCCGGTTATTGTCGCCTATTAGCGCGAAAAACTGCGCAGCAGAAAGGCCAGAGAAAAACCAAACTGAGTCATCTCTA
>NW_026267268.1:410193-410995 GCF_000697945.3 Frankliniella occidentalis | reverse complement strand
AGAGAGATTCGCGCGACTACGCGCGCGAGAGAGAGAGAGAGAGAGAGAGAGAGAGAGAGAGAGAGCAAAGCGGAGTCGCGCAAACCACCACCGTGTAAACGCAGCCCGCGCGGCCTCGGCTTACGCAAGGTGGTGCTGGTGGGCGGCCTACCCGGTGGGCGCGCGCGTGGGCCCCGTACCTCTGCACGGCCGAACCCTTCAAACACGCGGCGCTCTTTGTTCTGCAGCCCGCGAGTAGAGGTGAGTTCGCTGGGCCGTGCTTTACGGCGCGCTAAGGGCATACCGTCCGCGGACAAGGTGAAGGGAAGGCCGCCGGGCGGGAGCCGTTGTGGGGGAGAGCCTCCTTGTAGAAGAAGAGGACCTCGAAGAGGACGCAAGCCTCTCCCAGCAGCTGCCGGTCAGTGTCCTCAAGTCACACGGCCTGTCAAAGCAACACAGCGGTATCGCAGGGCCGCTGCTTCGGCTCAACTCGATGGAGCGGTGGCGGCCTGCCACCCGTTGCCACCCCAATCTCCACATCACCGAGAAGGGACCTCACACGGTTATCCCCCCACCCCTTTGCCCCTCCGCACATCTCAGCACGACTAGCGATCAGCGCCCACAGCTATCGGCGATGGCGAGATTTACGCGCCACCGCCAACCGATCGCCTTCGCCCCCCCCCCTCCCCTTCCCTATCCGCTTTTCCCCACCTCGGCCTCGGCAGGTAGCTCAACCTACTTGACTGCTGCGACTATATGCGGTCCATTCCACTCAGGAGGAAAGGGGGGTGGGGCGGGGTGCAAACTGGAGATGAGCGGGGAA
>NW_026267268.1:405805-410005 GCF_000697945.3 Frankliniella occidentalis | reverse complement strand
GGGTCGGAGGAGGAGGCGACGGCAGGGTTGGACGGTATGTGCTGCGGTGACGTGTGGCGACATGGCTTTGGGTTTGGGTTGTGGCTCCGGGGGTGGAGGGGTGGAAGGGGTGGAGGGGGCGCGGAGCACCACGAAGCGGCATGTCCGTCCGAGCCACATGTTTGGTCCCAGGTGAAGTGCGGCCCGCCCTGGCCCGCTCCCACACCCACTCTGGACGGACGAGCAAACAGAACAGCACCTCGACAGCAGAGAACACGTGTATTCGAGGGATGGTCGCCAATTTGGTGGAAATGATTATTTATTATTCAATTTTTTAAAAGCGTGCAAAATGCATAACGACACAGAGTTGTAGAAGTTTTCCCCATCCCCATCATTTCGGTATAAACTCTCTCCGCAGTTATTTCTGCACTGACCTCCTGTAAGCTGCTTACGAACAGGGAGTTTAAACAACAGTTCGTGAAGCAACCAACTGTTCGTTTTTTCTGCGTTGCGAAAAAAAATATGCCACGATACGAGGAAATTCGATGGAATACAAAATAATAAGAATACTTTGCTACGTTGCGAATAGTTCAGTCCGTAAGAAATGTGTACGCCGCCTCCTATGGATGGACGAGGCGAGACGAGGGGCCTATAAGTCCCCGCACCAACCCTCCCGCCCCCTCTCGCACTCCTTGCCCCGGTATTGCTGATATCAGGGAGCGCTCTGCCTAGCCGACCAGAGCCACCAACACAGTGGTGCCAACATGGCACCAAGAAGGTCTTTGAAATTCGGCGTGGCAAGCAGAGAGGGGCGCGCAGGGCGGAGGCCCAGGCGGCCCCTCTGGGCCCAAAGCCTGTTTGTCTGCTGGAACTATCTCGCCCTTGACTTTCCATTTTATTTGCGTACCGGAGGTCGGGACGGGCTGCCAATCGATAGGGGCGGCTCAGAGAAAGGCGAGGAAAGGCAAAGCATGGCAAAGTTAAGGATTTACTGCACAGTAAAAATAGTTTCTAGTATTTCAAGACCCGGTCTTGGATCTAATGGAGAACGCCAGGGGCATCCAAGACCAGGACTTGAAATACAAGAAACTAATTTTACCGTGCGGTAAGAAAATGACCTGCGACTTTCCAAAATTGAAAAAAAATACTCACATGGTCAGGGGCGTGAGCTCGGGCGTGAGTCATCATTTTTAACAATAACTAATTTCTGATGCAACAATATTAAGATAGCGTTAAGTAATGTTAAATGATCTAAATTCATTTTTGCTAGTCGAACCTTTGTTTAGACAGTAAAGTTTGAATACTTTTTGCACTCATTCAACCAAGCAGTTTTTTAGGCGCTGCAAGCCCACCACATGGAGTTGAGGGCTTGGTTCTCAACTTATTTCCGCTGGAGAGCGAAGAGAAGGGAAATGGAGAGGGGGGATAGTGGGGAAGGAAGGGAAGGCGCAAAGTAAATCGATCGGTAAACGGAATCCCCGACCAATGGGTAGCTTCAAATGAGATGCGAGAGCTGAGAGGAAGCTTAGCCCCCGGCCTCTGGCCCGTAGCACCGGAGTATAAGAGGATGTGCCTAGGTCTGCACGGGCGAATATGTATCGCGTTTCGTACTGAACGCGAACACGATTCAAAATCCCGAAACATCGTTGGAAAGAACACAGTCAACAAGTACAACCGTGTAAAGTTTTGCCTCGAACGGTTCCGCCGCCCGCTTCGCTCAGCCAGAGTCCATACGGCTGGGCCACACTGAGGTCACGCCCAACCGAATATGTGTTCGCACACCAAACTTACAGGCCTCCCCACACTGAGGATTACTTTGCGGAGGATTTGCTCGTATTAGGAGGAATCCGTCTGCTTTGTAACTCTACCAATAAATTTCACAATTGGTTTCGCAATTACAAAGCAGCCATTAATCGTATATAAGATATTTCTACAGTCGTACGAAAAATATTACCGGCTCCACTTTGAATTTCGAAAGCCAGTAGGTTTTGTCGACTGCCAGAAGATGCTACTGGGAGTCTGGCCTGCATGGCGCGCACGATAGCCATACCAATAGTGGCGGTGTCATGGCGGCCGGCCACATCATCGTTGGCGCGTCGTCCAGAGCGACTATGTCGTCCCCCCGGTTTGATGAAGACAAATTGCCGCGGCCGAGACACACAGAGCCTCACTCGGCGCCGCCCGCACGCCCTGCCCCCTCGCCGTGAGAGCGCCGGCTGCGCGGCACGTGACCAAGGACCGGCGGCGCCCGCAGGAGTTTCGGATTTGGAACGCTGCGTGTGCACTGTCCAGGTTCGTGTGTACCGTGTCACCGTAAACTGGTCGGCGTTCTCCTTCTCCTCAGAACGCCAAAATATTGGCGTCTTTGGACGCCAACCAGTTTACTGTGGTGACTGACATCCACCTTGCTTGTTTTGAGAACCATGAAGGACAAACCCGAGGACATTATTTTTTGTTCTAAGAACAAGATACTTGCTCGCAAAAACCAAAAAAAAACAAAAAAAAACGAAATTATTGCTGAGCTTAACTTGAACTTGAAATTACACTTTAACTTTAAATGCTCAGCTCTGTAAGGAAGCGCAAGGGGAGACCGCCGGGAAGACGGCGTGGAGTGAGGCGCCTGGCGTGAGACGTGGGATGTGAGGTGGACCCGGTGGACAGGCATGCCAACCAAAATCGCGAAAACATTTTAATTTTAGCGCGCCGCAGGCCAAGGTAGACGCACATTTAGCTCAGCTTCACACGGTTTTAACGTGCGTCTACCTTGTAGAGAAACATCGAGTAAACACCTCTCTGTGTGCAGTTATACACCTTTGATTTGTGAGCCCCCCGGAGCCCATCTTTCCTTCCCCCCGGCAACGCCCTTGCGAACCCTTCTCTCTTTCACTCCCTCCCTCCTTCCTGACCCAGACCCACTACCACACTCAGAGACAGATTGCATTCCATCGGCAGCATCAGCCCGCGGGGAACAGCGGTAAGCCCGGCACGGGGCGGGAAGAGCAGGAGCGGGCGACCGAGGGCGGGGGTGGGCGAGGGAGGGTGAGCGGGGTGGGGTTGGAGGACAGAGTATATAGTGCTGGAAGAAGGGTATGAAAGAACGATTGAAAGACACGACACTGCGGGAAGCAGGGTCGCGGCACAAGTTCAAGGGGCGCGACTCGACGAGATATTTGACGTGGCCCTCTCCTCTCCCAAGTTTGAAGGTTTCCGGAAATGGCAAAGGGGTACGTACACATCAAGGCCGCCAAAAAAAAGGGGGGACCAACGCGGCCTGTTTGTTCCTCCACGTAATCACCAGGAAGCCACCCTTTCTTCTTCGGTAATGATAGAGAGAGAGAGGTGAAGGGGATGGGGTGGGCACACGAAGGAGCGGAGGGAATCGGAAGAGCGGGGATGAGTGGGGATGAAGGCAAGGAGTGAGAGACAGCAGCGGGGGGTAAAAGAGAGTCGGGGCTTATTGGGTGTGAATTGACCCCGAGGGGGATGGGAGGCCTCGGGGGCCTTTTAAAGTAAACATCTCCGGGGTCCAGCGAGCGATGAGAAAGTTGTGTGAATAGCAGGGGGCGGGGGAACGGGGGTGGGCAGGCGGGGAGCGGGGAGGAATAAAGCGAAGAAGATAAACGGGGGAGGAGCTGTGGACAAATAGTGCAAAACAAGCACTCGAGAAAGAAAGCGGCGCGCGGCGGTATTTTCATAGACAACGTTGCGACGCGGTGCCGACTGTAACGGAATACTTTCTGGCGCCGAGAAAATGTTTATTTTATAAGAAAAAGAGGGGGGGGCGGACAGGGTACACCCAAGGAAAAGTTTGGAAACTTCATTGGCCCCAATCGCCGCACGCTGGACTGTGGATGAGAAAAGTGTGCGGCAAGTGCGAAAAGCGTAAAACGAAATCGAAACGACACTATTAGGGTAAACAGGGCCGTGGCTTCACCTGTTACTGCACCTGGGCCGAGCCGTAAGGCACTCCCAGGGGGGGCAGGAGGAAGGACTTCTGTGGCGGCCCGAAGGATAATGCTATATAACCCCAAACTGGTTCGATTTCCTCTCTTGTCGGGTAATTGCGAGTGTCCGTCTCGTTTTGGGTGGAAAGGCAGTGGGCTGTGAGGACGGCAGGGACGGCGGGCCCTGTAATTGGATCGGGCTTAGCGCTCGCACTCCAGGGGGACCCACGGGACCAAGGCTCTCTCTCCCTTCTATTTCTTTTCTTACCCCCCCCCC
>NW_026267268.1:400672-401955 GCF_000697945.3 Frankliniella occidentalis | reverse complement strand
CCGAGCGGACTTTTGACTGTTCTGTGACGTGGGGCTGCACTCCGTCAAAGTCGCGGTCTTTCCCTCACTGCACTTAAAGTACCCCTTCATGCCCTCTGAAGCCTTGTTCGTCTTTAAAGAACATTCTTCCCAAATTTCAGCATATCGACGAGGTCGGAGAAAAATAGGTCGGACAAAACTTAGGTCGGACAGCACTTTTTGGGATTTTGGTAAAATTGCCAGGTCGGAGAAAAATAGGTCGGACAATCTAGCTCATTTTTCTGGGTGGCTCGGCGCTCCGCGGTAACCCTGGAGGGATGCGGCCTGGGGGGTCCGCATGCGCATGAGGGCTCCAAAGTACTTACCGAGCCCCTCGCTGTATCTCAACTCCTCCCCAAGTGATCTCCGATCCGCGACCGCTGGCCACCCTTTAGCCACGACCACAACCGACGATCGGGCTCGGGATCGCAAGGGTTACCCTTGGTTACCCCTCTCCTCCCCCTCCCCTCTAACCGCACTTAACCGTCAGACCATCGATGTTTCCATATTTCCTACCAAACGTCCAGGAAATTGCTTTCCTTTGACAGACGAGCTGACCCGTACCCTTTTGCCTGTTGCAGGAGCCAACCGCGCGTGCAGCGCCACGCACAGCCACGGCCGCGGCCACGGCCTCCTCGTCGTCGACCACCTCGGCCGCGACCCGCCGCCACGCCGCCGCCGCGGGGCTAAGATGAGATCCGCCCTGCTGGTGTTCGGCGACGGCGGCTGAGCCCGGGGCCCACTCACGCGCGGCCGCGCGCCCCGGTCGCACCCAGGACCGTCACCATGGCCGTGGAGGGCTCGGTGCTCGTGGGCGCCGAAGCCGAGGCCGTCTTCGGCACGCCCCTCCTCGCGTCGGCGGCGTCGCTCGTCTTCAACCTGACGGCGCCCAACGCGACGCAGCCCATCAACTGCGACCAGGGCATGCCTGATGTCTTCAGCGGCGGCGGGAGGGTGAGCGTCCCGGAGCCACACGCACCGTCAGGTGCCAGGGGGAAGGAGGGGGGGGGGGCACCGCCACGGCACCGCAGTCGTGGCGTTGAATATGCGGCCTGCTGGGAGGGACGCGGCGGTTGGCGGGGCAGGCAAAGATAAATTGAATTAGCACAGCGGACGTCGACAAGCCCCTTCGGAAATTTCCCTCTCCACCTTCCGACTTT
Source organism: Frankliniella occidentalis (assembly GCF_000697945.3). Taxonomy (NCBI): domain Eukaryota; kingdom Metazoa; phylum Arthropoda; class Insecta; order Thysanoptera; family Thripidae; genus Frankliniella; species Frankliniella occidentalis. Next base: position 400,777 of record NW_026267268.1, on the reverse strand, counting down.
GCGTTAATTTCATGCCTCATGAACCCCTCTTCGTCGAGTCGCGTGCGTCCTATTTGCCAGGTAATTAGAGACGCCAGTATCCGGGGAGAGGAAGGGGTGGGGGAA
>NW_026267268.1:398184-400622 GCF_000697945.3 Frankliniella occidentalis | reverse complement strand
CCCCCCCCCTCTCTCATGCTTTCACAACCAGAGGAGAACATGACATTCCCACGTCGATTCCTACACTGCAAAGAGGAGTTATCTAGCATTAATTTTCCAAACTCCTCACCTCACGTGTCCTTAAATTAGCGAAGGACACTCAGCGCAGTTGGCAACACGCGGCTGAGGTAGACTGGAGAGTTTCGACTGTGCTGCAGCACAGCAACTTCGGAATCGCGATGATTAGGGGGGGCTTTCAGCTCCAAGGAAAGCGAACCGCGCTCAGGGGAGTGAAATTACTACCCCTAGCCGACAGGCAGTCTGAGCGCGGATAGGTCGCCTCTCGCACTCACTCAGCCGTACGCCGCCGCCGCACGGAGTGGAGCTCCCAGCTCTGCCCTCGCACAAGCCCTTGACCTGGGTCAACCTCTCTGGCGAAAAGGTGACCCATTCGGAAGGGACACGCGGCAAAAAGAAAAACAAACCGTGATTAGTGTGGAACACGGCAGCGTGGCGTCGTGGCAAGGGATTAAGGGGGGAGTTTGGTCAGGAGAGAGAGAGATTCGGTGAGAGGGAGAGGGGGAGGGGAAGGGAGGGGAGGTAGGGTAAGGTATGTGGACTGGAGTAAGGGATGGCTAATTGATCCCAGGCGCGGACTTTTGGGACAATTAACGACGCAGAGAATGTGCTCCGCCGCCGCGTGCTGCCGAGCTGTATTCAATTTAGAACCAACTGCGCAGCCAACGCGCGCACTCCTCTGAGGCGTGAGGGGGTGTTCAGCTAAGAACTCACAAGTGCCAACGCTGAGCGAGCACACCGTGAGACACACGCGTATATGCGGTACAGTACAAGCAAAATGAAGGAAGGGGTCTTGTGGGCCACCCTGAAGGCAAGTTCCAATGTAGAACTGTATTTTACGCATCGTATTTACAACGCCGTTTCATAATCTAATATTAAAAAAAAAACAAAGTGCTGCAAGTTAAGAATAAATATATTGTTCACACTCGCACTCAATCGCGGCCACGCCACTGGCTACTTCCACACACAGCACAGCACACATGCCAATAACTTTGCGGATGTCAGACTGTTTGCTCGCGTCTTGACGGGCGTGTGGGAAAGCATCCGGCGGGGACGGAAGCTTGCTATGCCCGCCTGGGGCGTCGTGACCCTCCACGAGGTGATTAGGGGTGAATTGGTTTGTCATCGCCACCCGGCGGCGGGTCGGGCGAGCGGCATCCGGTGGCGCTAACGGGTGTACCACACGTGTCTCTCAGGCTGCACTAAGCGCTGAGATTAGCTGATAGCTTTCACACGAAACCTCGTGGTTGTAATGGACACCTTTCGCGCGCTTTCCGTGATTTATCGACTCTCAGGGAATAATTATATTTCGTCACCATACAAAAATGTGATGAGATACAAAGTAAGAAAATCACCCAAAAATTGTGACTTTTTATTCGAAAAATTTTGTTGAGTTTACACGGTAATAATTTGATCTGCACGTGTATTATGAAAGTTTTATCGTCAGGAAACGAAACGTGGAAACGAACTAACCAGTTCCACTAATCTCCCTCTCCCGATTAGTTTCAGCGACTTCTGTTGATTTCGATTAACTTTTATCCTGACGATTCCCAGGCAGGTGTGTACTCAAGATTCCCGCGCGTGTTGTTGCCCCCTCGACCTCCACGGCGAGCTGCCTGAAAATTCCGCGCGCTGCCTCTTCTTCGCTGTCGGTCGAGGTTAATGGGGCCCTCCAGCCGCCAGACCACAAGAAGTCCGCAACGCGCCGGAAAAGTTGAGAGCGTCGCGCACCTGAGCCCGCGCCCGCGCTTGCTTCTCTTTGCGCTCTCAGAAAGGAGGGTGTAAAAGCGGTGCAAAGGTTTAAATAACACGAGGGCCCGACCTTAATTTCCGATCAAACCCGGAGCCAATTAGACTGTCGATGCGATCCCCGCCGCTCTTCTCTCCCCTTTACATTTCACGCCTCACAGGGCCAAGCCCTGGCCTCGAGTGGCCGGGCGTGGCGGAGCGTGGCGCCGAGCGTGATCGGCTCTCGAAATCCAACTAACAAAACTTTTTCTCCCCCAGCTGCTGCTCCTTCCTCCACCACCACCACCACCCTCCACCAGCGGCGCTCCGTCTCTCTGTGTCTCTCTCCATTCCATCCATGCCACGCTTTTCCCCTCTTTGTACCTTCCTCCCAGCCATTCCCGTCCCCGCGTCTCCTCATCCGCTGTACGTGCGATTCACAAGAGGACGCACGGCAAACGAGAGACTTGTGGCCACTACGCCTGAGAGGTTGGCGAGGAGAGTAAGAGAGAGGAGAGAAGGACGGCGGGAGGGGGGGGGTGCTGCCCCGCGGCAAGGCACGGATCATAGAGGGACTCCCTCCCACCGCCCGAGAACCACCACCAACTTTTCATTAATTGGAGTGTGATGCTCATGAAAAGACGCGCGCCGAC
>NW_026267268.1:383297-393707 GCF_000697945.3 Frankliniella occidentalis | reverse complement strand
GCCGCTTTACTCGCCTCTCTGCCACATCGGATCATCGCGATCTCGTTTCCGATCCGGCCTCGGGGAAGCAGAACACACCCTACCCTGTGCCTCCGGTCGGGACCGGACGGGAATATGAGGTACATAACACCATAACACCCTGCCTCTCTGCCCCTGTTGCAGGTAGTGGTGTACCTCATGTACATCACCGTGTTCTGCGTGGCGCTGGTGGGCAACGGGCTGGTGGTGTACGTCGTGGCCGGCTCGCCGCGCATGCGCTCCACCACCAACTACTGGCTGCTCAACCTGGCCGTGGGCGACATGCTCATGACCCTGGTGTGCGTGCCCTTCTCCTTCGTGTCCACCTTCCTGCTGCAGTACTGGCCCTTCGGCGCCTGGCTGTGCCCCGTCGTCAACTATTCGCAGGTGAGTATGCCTTCCGGTGGTGTGCCTCCGGGTGGCCGTCGAGGCCCTGGAGAGCGGGGCGGCGGAGCATGTGGACAGTGTAAGCAAGCTTGTGTACGGGGAGCGGCGACGAGGATGGGGGGAGGAACTGGGGGAGCAGGGAGAGCGCGGTGCAGCCACCGCCCCTCCGCCGCTGAGCCCGAGGGGGTTGAGTGTCAGTTGATGGGAAAACGAGAAATTTGAATCGGGACTGCTGAAGGGAACGGAGGGCCTCGGAGAAGGGATGAGTCTCTCAAAGAGGGGTGCGGGGGCGGGTGTGCCAAAGTCCGTCCGGGGCTCCTCCTCCTACTGCCTGCCTAACCACACCCGGAGAGCGGTGACCCTCCTTCGCCTTCGGCTTCTCGCCCTGGCTGGCGCTCCAACCAGATTAAAAGGGGTAGAGAGAGGGAGACTCAAAGAGGCGGAGAGGGCGGTGACCCGTTCGCCTCGGTGCGGGGACGTCGTCGGCAGGGCAGCAATAATTAGACCGAGTTACTCCAGTTCGTTTGGGTTTAAGTGTGCCGCGCAGCACGCAAGGGCCACGCGTACGACATCTCGCTCGGCTGATTTAAATTTCATGACGCGGCCCCGGTGTCATTCGGGAGAGCGGACTGAGAGTGGAGGCGACGGGTAGGCCACCCACTTGGAATTCGGAATAACTGAACCTCTCTCCTTCCCGCGAGGACGTTCGCGAAGCACATCGGCCCCCGCTGGTGTCCTCGTGCGGCGTTGGTGAGCCCATTAGATGAACCAACCAAAATTTGAGGTTAGAGTCGCCCGGCGCTGGGTCGAGTCGCGCGGTTTTGTGGCTGTACCTTGTTTTGAGTTGAGCTCGTGTCCAGACGATGACCAGCATAGACCAGGTGCAAGAGTACGTTTCCACTTGCTCGGCGCGTGTCGATTCCTCCACTGTAACGTCAGACTGAAGCACTAAACCAAGCACTGTTATAACCTCTCATTCGATATCGATACTTTCGGCCGCTCCGCTGCTCGCTGCAGCAGTACACACGCAGTACACCAACCTGCCGCCGGCCGCTTACCGCTAGGTGCCCCATTACCATTGCACCCGTGGTGCACCCGTGCGACTTTCGAAGAGCGAAAATAAACGTAATTTAATTTTTCTCCAATTTATAGGATTGCTGTTATCCGGATTCCAAATAGTGTACTTCGGCTATAACGGAGGAAGAAGAAGAGCGGACAAAACAGAAACGTTCACGATTGGTCGAGAGTTTCCCGCCTCTACGTCACGCCGTTAGTGGGAGTGAAGGCTCGACCAATCACGAACCTTTATGTTCTACCCGCTCTTCTTCTTCATCCGTTAGTCGAAATACACTATTATTTAAAAATTTCTTATCAATATCGGAGATATTAGGATTAGGTGTGGTGAGCTTGCTACTCCTCTCGTGTTTTCTTTTCACACTTGCAAAAATTGTCAGGAAAACACTTTATCATCTTTTAAAATGTTCCAATGTTGACGGTGATGGTTTTTATCTCCGTTTCCGTCCTTGCAGGCCGTGTCCGTGATGGTGTCGGCGTACACCCTGGTGGCCATCTCGGCCGACCGGTACGTCGCCATCCTGCGGCCGCTGCGGCCGCGCCTCTCGACGGGGCAGCTGTGCGGCGTGCTGGGCGTGGTGTGGGCGGGCGCGGCCCTCACCGCCCTGCCCGTGCTGCTGCGCTCCGAGCTGGACCAGCCCAGCGAGGAGTACCGCTCCTGCGACCGGGCCGTCTGCGCGGAGCGCTGGGACGAGCCGCGCTTCAAGTACTTCTACAGGTGAGCCCCCCCCAGCAGCAGCAGCGGTGAGCGGCGCGGAGCGGCGCCGCGCTCCAGGCAGATGAGACGGAACCAAACGACCTCTTCTCCGCTCGATCAGGCCGACGAGGCGGTGGGCGGCGGCCGCCTGCCTCACAAGGGCCGCCTGTTTGTCCATTTTATTCCGTTTGCTTATCCTCGTGCTTGTTGTGCTCCCGGCCGAGCGGGCACGGCCTGCACAGGCTCGGGCTCCTTCTAGGGCGCAGCGGCGCGCCTCTCTGATCCCGCCCCGCCCGTCTTGCCCGTCGTCCTCTACAAGTACCCAATTAGAGACTCCGCGTCTCGCAGCAGTCCAGCCGCTCCGCTGTGATCCGTGCGACAACCCGCCCCTTCTTCTGTCGCCATCCCCCTTTCTCTCTCTCTCTTCTCTCTCACTCGTCTCTCGCGTCCCGGGGGTGCTCTACGGGACACTAGCAAGAGCATCGTCCAGGAGACAATAAGAGAGGCGCCGCCCCCGCCCGGGCTGGGCACTCGACTCGAGGCGGGAATGCAGTGAGCCGCAGCTAGTTGCTCTCCTGGCCGCCCTCAGCGCGCCCCGCCCCCGCTCCGCCCCCGCTCCGCCCCCGCTCACGCCCCCTGTCTTTCCTAGTTGCTCAGAGCTGCCCGCAGGCCTCGGTCGCCTTGGCCTTCAGAGGCAGGCGACTCCGGGCCGGACTGTCCCCCGGGTCGGGGTGGTCCGCTCCGCTGCCTTGCACACGACCGTGACTTTGTGGGGGCGGCGATGTGCGGAGGCGATAGCGCCGCGACGGCTGCAGTTCCTCAGGGCCCGACTCGTGCCGCCCCCGCGCGGGCCGCGGAGCGCCTCAGCCGTGCCGCCCACCCTTACAGCATCCTCTTTTTGATAATCCTTGTCGTTGTCGCACGGACACGTCTCGCTTCTAGACCGCTTCCCCCCTCTTTCCATACTATGCGGGGCCTTGGCTGGCTGCCGCTTCCGGAAGAGCAGGAGGGAGCAGGGTCTCGGCCTTCACGCTCCTGCTCCTCCCCCTCCTGCCCGTCCTGCAAAAGCGCCCCTGCCGGACAGAGGCCTGCCCCCGCTCCGGCCGGCCGGCTCGCCCTCCCATGATTCGCAGCCTATAAGCCCGAGCCTTGGAGGCCCCGTTGCCACTGAGCCGCGCTCCGCCGGCGTCCTTCCCTGTAGCACATTACCGTCTGAGGCGGCATCCCAGCCACGCCCCAACAACCCCGCCTTTCCTTCGTCGAGGCATATGGCTCAGGGCCAAGCCGCCGCGTCCCGGGCTCACAAGTAAGAGGGCTCGGTCGACGTCGTCCAGCGGCTGCACTTTCCTTTTGTATCGTACGCCCCCTGGTCTGGCAGCGGGCATCCCTTTAGCCTCGTTCATGTAGGCCGCCCCGCACGGCGCGCACGGCCGCAGGCGACTGATTCCGAAGAGCGCTCTCCTATACCTTCCGTATAGCTTCGTCCTCGTCGCACTCATGGGGCAGCTCCCCTTGAGCGCTCTTTGGAATCCATCTGCAGCTCCGGGCCGCGTCCTCGGTAAAGGGCAGCGAGACGGGAATGATGGAAAAGACGAGATAGAGCTGCAATGCACTGTGGATCCGCTCGCTCGGCTGAAAGGGGATAGCATCTGCTCCGGGGGCGGGTGGACGTGGTGGACAGGGCTCGAGTGGCGCAGCGGCGAGGCAACTCCAAGAGCGCGCAGCAAAAGGCGAGGGGGGGGGGGCATCCTCCAGGACGCACAATAACGAGGGCGAAGTGGTCACCGTCCCCTCCGGCTGCTCTCCGCTACATATATCTCCGCCTCGGTTTCGCGAAGCGCAAATCCTATGGGCTGTCCGGGGCGGCGTCGGCAGCGTGGCGCGCTGCAAGGCGGGACGGGCGGGGCGCGCTCATGCGGCAGGACGGCAAGCAACGGCAGTCGAGTCCACCCACATCGGATGGGCCCGGCCCCGGCACGGCCGAGGGTCCAATAGTGGAATCCGCTCTCTGAGTGCCTCGCGGGCGTGCCGTGCCGTGCCGGGCCGTGCCGGGCCCTGGTCACGCTGTCGGCCAGCACTGCGAGGCCGGGCGACAAGTATCGGGTTACGTCCCGACAGGCAGGACCGAGGTTTAGAAAGGCACTCGCCGCCGGCGGCCTCGCCCCCCTCGCCCCTGATACGCTGCCATGCCCTCCGACACGTCCCACGATGTGTCGCGTCGCGGGGTAGACGAGGGTGCAATTGTCCCCCCTCCGTCCTCCCTCCGAGGTCCCCGCTCCTCCCCACGGTCCGTTTGTGGACTCAAAACGGTTGGCTACGCTGGATATCGCTCGCGAATCGGTCAAATTCCACCCCGACCCCCCACCCTCCGCTCCGCACCGCCCCACCGCGCGCCCTGCCACTACGGCCCGGCAGCGTTGTCGTCGGGGTAGCTTTTCGGGGTCACGGGGGTCTGGGTTTGTGGTAAGCCCGGGGTAAACAGAATCAGAGCCGGCAGAGGGCGCCCGGCCCCCGGGACGGGGGGGGGGGGGGGGGGGGGGGCGATGATATTAGGTGGCCGACGGGGAGGGCGGCGACGATGATAAGGCCAGCCATAAGACGGCGGCGATATAACGTGACGTACGCGACGAGGATCGGCGGCGGAGACCCCAGGGGCTAAAAAGGAGAACGTGAAAATGCTTGACTTGTGGTGGAAAACTCTAGCCTTTGCCAAGTTTAAAATGTGGGTGCAAGTTAGTAAGCACAGCGATTTCTCTCGAAGCGGTATCAAAAACAATTGTCATAACGGTCAGTCTGGCGTATCGCAACGGTGTCGTTTAGATGCCGTTTCGAGGCTCATTTCTCACCGGGAAGGTCACCGGCAGCTCGCCTGGAGCTCGGTGCGCCTCGGTGCACCGAGCTGCCGCCTTACGCAATAATCCCGGGGGGGGGGGCGTTGTAAGTCTGGCGAGAGTGGCGGCACGCACCCCGTGCGCCGCAGCGCCGCATCTCCTCACGGAGCAGCATGGCAACTCCAGAGCAGTGTAGGGCTTGTCCTACGAGCCCTAATCCCGCAGATCCGCCGCCCCCGCGCTCTCTGTTGGAATGTCGCACCCCGCCCTCTCGGCCTTGGCCGGGGCCGCCGCGCCCTTGTCAGGCCGCGACTTCATACTCGAGAGTTTTGGGACAGCCTCTCGCGCGGACTCTCGACACTTATTGTCACCCTCACTGAGACCATGTCGCCGCTCCGCGCGAGAGACTCCGAGGAGCCACCAGCGGGCTCATGGCCAGCGTGTACCCCCCCTCCCCGGATTATCTTGATCGTCTCTCCGAATGGAGGATTTTGTTTTTCAACCCAAATTTGGAAACACACAATTGAAAACATTTGGAGATTAATTGAAATTCTTAGAAGAGCTTCAGGGAAACGCCTGGCAGGTAGGCAATTCAGCGCGGGCCTCCGTGGCGGGTGGCCTACCCCGTGGCTGGCAGGGGCTCCAAGTGAAGGGAGAGGGGGGAGTCGATGTTGATGGGCTACATGCTGTCTAGTGAGTATTAACTACTGTCTTATGCCATTTCCGGCCATTTCACTCACTAATGGACGTTTGATTGGGGTTTTTCATAATTAATATTGGGCGAATGGCAAAATTTATTGCAATTGAGTCAGAAAAATACAGAAAAACATTGTTGCGTATTTTATCTTCTAGAAAAAAAAAGTATCAAATATGAAATCAACATTGCATGCTCTGTACGTTTACAATTGTGTGTAGAGTGATCCGGCCACTAGCAACGGTACTGAGAGTAGCACCACCATCTGGTAGACGGCTTCCATTCTGTAACATGAGAAAAAGTCATGGGGATATCCGCACACAGTCGACGTAAACAATGAGATGTGCCGCTCGCCCCACCTACCTGCGCAGCCGGGACCTGGTCTCCAGTATCGAACTCTCGCTATCCTGCTCCTTCAGTAGGTACTTTCTGGTGCCGTACAGGTTCGTCTTCGTGTACTCCTCATAGTCCAGGGTGGACACGTCGAAGGGAAACGCCTCCCGGTCCCGGGCGTCCATCCTCGACCACAGAGACCGCACGTTGTCGTCCGTGAAGGGCCACTCCTGTGTGGTGAAGAAGTCTAGCGCCTTCATCATGTGCGTCTGTCTGTTGACCTGGTGGGTCATCCTGGAACAGAGAGTATGGCTGAGCTAGCGGTCACGGCCAGGAGCCCCAGGATCACGCCGGGCCGCCAGACCGACCTCGGAGACTTCCTCCCCGCAGCTTGCGCGGCCAGGTCGACGAGGTGGGCCGGCAAGGTCTTCCCCAGCGCGGTGCAGAGCCGGTGGTAGAGGCGCGAGGTGGTGAAGTTGATCGCAGGCATCCAGAGTGACCTGGCGAAGGGCCGGCGGCGCGTGGCCTCCACCCACAGGGCCGTGAGGCGGGCCCAAGTGATCGGCGCGGTGGCGCCCGTCACGCAGTTGTACACTGTGAGGTCGCGGGCGTCACCGGCCGCGCAGCCCCACGCCGCCGCCACCGTCAGGTTGATGCAGACGTCCACCGGGACCACGTCCGCGACCTTGTCGAAGTCCCCGTAAATGCAGCTCAGCGTGCCCATGCCGATCGCCACCCAGGGCCCCACCGCCCCGTTCAGGCTGTCCACCCACCCTGGGAAGGGCTCGCGCACCGACGGGCACACTGCAAACATTATTTGATCACCATCGCACAATCTTTATTTTGAAATTACTTGTGCCGCGGCAACCGGCCCCGCCGTCGTCGTCGAGCTCACCGATAGACGGCCTCACGATGGCCACGGGCAGGCCCACGCCTTCCTCCAACACCACGTTCTCGGCGACGGCTTTCGTGAAGGTGTACGTGTTGACGTAACCTCCAATCAGGCTGGAGTTGAAACCGTGTGTTTAGTACTGCGGGTTACAACTCGCTCTCACCTCCATCGTCACCCTCCCCGACACTCATCCAGACCTGGCCGTGTCCTCCTCGACCTGCTTGTCGTCCCTTCGGTCGAGCTCCGACTGCAGGGCGTCCGCCGTGGTGGGCGCCGGGTACACTACCTCCCCGGTCGCGTCCTTCCGGATGCAGTTGCAGTATGCGGTTGACATGTGCACCAGCGCCTAAACGAAGGGCGACGAGCTTCAATGTAGTGTAAGTAGCCTATATGCGGGATGCGGGCGGGTGGTTTTTAGAGGGGAGGGGTGAACTAAAACTCACGGCCAGCCCAGGGATCTCGCGGCACAGGTCGAGCACGGCGCGCGTTCCCTGGACATTGATCTGGAATGCCATCCTGAGGTGCTCGTTGAAGCGGACGGTGGCGGCCACGTGGAACACGACGGTCACGGCCGCGCGGATCCGCGCCCGGTCCAACGGCGAGAGGCCGAGTCCCGGTGCGGACATGTCCCCGGCGACGGCCGTCACCTTGGCGAGGGCCTCCGGCCGGCTGCGGCGCAGCCCATCAAACACCCGCAGAACCACGACAAGCGCGTTTCAACGTTATCGGAAGTCAGTAAACAAAGCAAGATTCCCAGACGACGAAACAAAAGTGGTGGAAATACTCACGGGGGTGGCCAGGATACGTTGTAGGCGCTCGTGCACCCCGAGCGGCTCCCGCTGCAGCTCCCCGCGGACCGCCTTGGGCCGCAGCAGGACGAACACTGCCTCCACCTCTGGGCAGGACCGCAGCAGCTTCTCCACCAGCACCTTGCCCATGAACCCCGAGGCGCCCGTCACCAGGACGCTGCGCCCGCGGTAGAAGTCGGCGATCCCGGCGGCCTCGGAGGTCCCCGTCGGGAAGCTGCTAGGGTCAGAGTTGACGTCCATTTCGATAACAAGGAGACCGCGTCGCGGTCGAGTGTTTAGACGGATGTTTGGTTGTTTGGTGCTGCTCCCTTTTGGGCTCCTGAAATCAAGGCTGAAGGCGGAAAATCCTATGAGAAACAGGAAGTTGGGGACCAAATGTTGTTTTGTGGATAGATACTAATGAAAGATTACTCTGTTAAGTCTACACTGCGCGGAGTTGTTCGGCCACCTGGTACATCGGAAGTGTGTGAATTTCGCACACTTGTGTCTGCGTGAACGCCATCCGTACACATGGAGCTTGCAGGCCCAAGCTTGTGAATTTCAAAGGCGATAGTTCCCTTTCGTGTACGAATAGGCTCTCACACACCAGCAAGTGTGCGACATTCACATACACTTGCGTTTCCAGAGTATACCAGACCAGGTGGCTGATTTACGCCGCGCACTTTTGAACTAGTGACGTGTTAGCGCTTGGAGCCGGTCCCCTGCGCCTGATGGGTATGCAGTCCCGGATGGAGCCGTGCGGGCGGGTTGCATAGTACAAAAGTGCGCGGCGTGAACCAGCGAACCAGCCACCTGGTATAACCAAATCAGAAACTTACAAAGACCACGACGGTGGCAGCCACCGGAGTTCACGCCAGGTCCCTCTTGTGTCTGCTACTATCTGCCAATGCCTACTGCGGACTGGAACAGTCATGAACGACGACTGGCAGCCAGCGGAGCGCAGCCGCAGCGCTCCGACCGACTCGCTCGGATTTGGGCTGGTCAGCTGTCTCGGCTCGGCTCTCTTCTTCATGTGTTCCAAGCCGTTTCGGCTCAGCCGAGCTCGTATCGCTTATGCTTCCGCTATTCGACTGTTCGACTGCTCTGGTGGTGGGGCACCTTCGGCGGCGGAGACACGCGGGAACGGTGTGCAAAAACTCTCCGTTACAGCCCCGGTCCCGTGGGAGTCACGCCTAGATCTGCATGTGGAATTCGCGCGCGGTACTCATCTCGACCACGACCAGCATAATCTCTGCTGACTGACCTTCCGGCACGTGTCCCGGACCCTGAAGCACGCAAGTTATCGGTCCCGGCTTCTTAAAACAGCCGAAAAGAGCTCATTGCAACCTTATACCCGCGAAGGTTGCTTACATCTAAAGTCACGTTGCAAGAGCTCAAAACTCGAAGGGCCTATAATATAAGCTTTGCAGCGTTGCGAGAGACCCATAGTAATGGCCTGCAAGCACTCGAAAGGGTACCCGGTTGTTTGCTTCGTATGCATACGGCCACAGGGTGGAAGTGTCGACTTGTCGAAACCGTGGCGGAAGCACTTTCTATTTGTCCGTCGCTCGGCCCCTCGCCTCCCTGGGGATCGATGGACTGCACATTTCCCGGCTCCACCCCTACCCCTAGCTCCCGAGCCCCGAGCCGCAGAGTACACATCCTTCTTCCGCCCCTTTTTCCACTCTTTGACTGAAAATTTATTCTGTTTTGAACTTGTCAGCCTTGTATAGCGCAGTCTGCCGAATCCTACATTAGACGTCAATTGACGTGCAAAATTAAACTTAATTTTTTCTTCACTAGTGTGGCCACGCGGTGAGGAAGTTCCATCATTCCAATGATGTGTCCCACGACACCACCACCAAGCCTGACCCAGAAAACGGGGGAGAAATTGCGACGGCCGACGCACATGTATTTTTCATACGCTGTGAGGCCGCAGCAGCGATTTCTCATAGTGGTGTGGCGTCGGTGTGGGCGTGGGGCGGATTCTCATCCCCCTTTCTCTCTGTCTCAGTCAGTCTGTCTCTGTCGGCCCGTGCGCTCGCGCTCGCTCTTTCTCACATCACATACCCGTGTCATCCCCTGAACGCTTTGGACCAAGCTCTCCCCACATGTCAACACGAACCGCAGGAAGGCAAAGCAGCCAGGAGAAACGAGGCCTCGACCTCGGGTGAAAGCGGAGCAGGGCGATGACGATGACATAGCCGGAAGAAGACAAAAATAAGAGTGGCCAGTGATAATCACGGAAAGAGGGGCTTCTCTGGGGTGGCAGTGGGGTTCACAAGTTCGGCGCGCCCCGCCGCCCCGTGGGGACCAAATTTTAACATGATGGCGTTGGAATAACATGATTTAACAAGCGGGATAGGGTGAGGAATGGAGCGAATTCATTTAAGGCCATGAGGCTCGGGCCCCGCAGAGAAGGGATTCCCCCCCCCCTCCACCTCCCTCGCTGTCAGGCACGTGCAAGCCGCACGTGCCTTTCTTGAACTGCGATGATTTCAACAGAAGGGAAAAGATACGGTGGAAGCCTGGACCGGACTTTTGTTGGCCGTTCCGGACAATGTGTCCCTCACTTCTCCGATGCAAAGCACCGCGTCCCTGCGCTCCCTTTCAATGCCGCTCGACCGTGCTGTCGGGCGACCTCAGTCATGTACCCATCAGAATGATGTCGTTTGTCCGCTCCCCCCCCCCCCCTT
>NW_026267268.1:380391-382275 GCF_000697945.3 Frankliniella occidentalis | reverse complement strand
CCTCCTCCCCATCCCCCTCTCGCTCCTTCCACCTGCCTCCGGCCCGGCTTTTACTCTCGCCGTACGAGTCCTTATCCGTCACGCGGACGGGGCGATAGGCTACGCGCCTCGCCACTGGAAGGTCGCGGCGTCAGCGACAGGTCGGCACGTCCCGTCGCGTCCTACGTCCTCGACCCTTCCCTCGCGCCACCGAAAAAGAAAACAGCGAAAACACTCGCACGGCCGTATAAGCCAATGAATTAGAAAGGTTTCTCGTTTATTCGCGCTAGCTGGGGTTGATAACCGCTTTGGTGGGAGGGGATGGGGCTCATTTTGTGTGAAGGTCAATACGGGTTTGTGAAAGAAAAAGCGGAGTGCTACGCAAAATAAAAAGTTACGGTTTTGCAAAGTGAAAGTGACAAATATTTGTGGACACGGTTTCATTCTTTGAAAGGAACAGACACTACTTCTTGAAATACACTGCAAATAGCTGCAAATACTAAAGTTCGATATATAAATTATTTGATTCAATGACAGTGTTTTATATTACTTGGGACAGGGACACCATGTATATGTGGTCCCAAGAGGAAATGTCTTGAGCCCTGCCCTGAAATAGAAATGATGGGGTTGATAAAATCATTCCGTGTTACCACTGTTATTCAAACAGTTGCTTAGAATACAGGGTGGGTGATCCGCGCCGTGGTTTCTTTCTGCTTATACTGTACCGCATTCATGCGTGCGGATGGGTTGTATACTCGCACGGGGCCGTAAGGCGCCATGGCGAGCGACGATAGGCAAGCCCGCCCGCACGCATGAATCCGGTACAGCATAAGCAGAGAAAAACCACGGCGCGGATCACCCACCCTGTATCATGTCACTTTCGTCCGAATGGGGCATACCCTTGCCTCGCTCTGTACTCACAGGCATGCGTTCGGATGTGACATGGTATTCTAACCAATGTGACTCGAATCACATAGTCTTTGAATGACAGTAGCCATTTTCCTGTTAAGTAAAATTTGACAGTGTTCTTCTTCTCTTCCCCACAGCATGCTGCTGATGGCGCTGCAGTACCTGGTACCTCTACTGGTGCTCATGTTCACCTACACCAGGATCGCCCTGGTCGTCTGGGGCAAGCGCACCCCGGGTGAGGCGCACAACATCCGGGACCAGCGCATGGCCGTGGCCAAGAGGAAGGTGAGTGTGATCGCCTCCTGCAGGACGTGAGGGGGAGGAGTTCCGGAGGCACGTACTCCGAGCACGTCCGCGAGCACGTCGCGCTGGAGATCTTCCCCGTATGTACTGATTGAGCAGAGGAAAAGAAGACGCGGGGTTATAGGGAGGACGATAGTGACGTAGGATCAGGATGCGGTGTCCCGTCATCCAAAACTGAGGACAAAAGAAAATATGAGAAAAAAAAAGTGGAAAAGAGAATGGAAAAGAATGTGATGCGGCATGAGATACTTGTTATCTTTATGAGCTGAAGCTGGTTTCAACACAGAAGGTTTCGTCGAAGCCACGGCCGGAGACGGCACAGCCCAGAGGTTATTTCAGCGTGGGGCTGGGCGGGGCGGGCGCGGGCGTGTGGATCCTGCCGGCGCCCCGAACAGCACGACAAGCACGACCGGGAGCCGCGGATCAAGCCTGCCGCTTTTTTTCTACCGGCTCACCGATCGGGTTCCGATTGGCGGTCCCCTCTTCCCCCAACCCCTCTCCCTCCTCTGGCACCTTCATTGGTCGCGATCTCTCACCACCGTGAAATGAAGGGAGCCCAGAGAGAAAAGCGAGGGGGGGAAGAAATGGTTTTGTCGATTCTGCAAACTGATTGCGTCTAATTCCGATGCGAGCGTGACCTTGGGCAGGGGGACGTGGTTAGGAGGGACGACAGGGGGTGGGGGGAGGACTGGG
>NW_026267268.1:374800-376299 GCF_000697945.3 Frankliniella occidentalis | reverse complement strand
CTGCTGGCTGCGCGTCCAGGGCTAGCGCCCGCCGTTGGCGCGATGCCGTCCCGCCGCACACGCGCGTTGGCCGGGGTGCCTACTCCGCGTTCGCAGGCGCTCTGCCTGAGCCTTACGTTACGCAGCACGCACGCTGCCCGCCCCCTGGGCCCTGGCTTGGCTGGGTACGCCGCCTCAACGTCACCGCGTCGGCCCGCAAGAGGGGCATTTACGCAGCTCCTGTATTTTCCGACTTCCAGTCCCGATCTCGGATACCAACATTTTAGCGTGTTTTGTCTGCAGAGAGGACTCTGAAGAATTGGAGACCGTGTCCGAGTTCAGGACCGGAAATCCGAGAGCTCTGTACTACTCCTCCGGGCCTTTCGACACGATGCAGCGCTCCGATTTCGTTGTGCGGGCGCGACAAAAAAAAACCGATGCGACATTTATACGAATGTCACTGCATCGCTGTTTGATATTCGAAAGCTTTACTGTACAAATTTGATTTTGACGGCGTACAAACAACGTGTACGTTGCGTGCGCTGCATAGGAGCGGGCACAGCAGCAGCGCCCGCATCGAAGCGTCCACGCGAGCGCAGCACGAGGCTGTCTGTCTCCCCCCCGCCACCCCCATCCCACTTTGCGGTCCACCCCGCCCCTCCCTCCCCCTCTCCCTCTGACGCATACTTGCTTGTCCGCACACCAGTTTCCTCGCCACAAGCCTTTGATTTGTCCCGTGCGGTGCTGCGCGCTGTGGCGTGGCGTGTGGGACGGCGTGAAGGGGTTGGTGGTGGGTGAGTGGATGACCCTCCCACTCCCCTCCAGCTCCCCTCCCGCTCCCCTCCCCCGCACCTTGTATTCGAGAACCACAGCCCCCCAGCACGGCACCACATTACTGCCAGTGGAACGCTTGTTCATCATAAACAGAGATAATTGAAAAAAAAAAAAAAAAGACAAAAAAAATAATGCGATTTTTTATTTATTTATTTTTTGTAGCAATGAATTTTTGCCGAGAGTTCATTTGCTGAACCGCACATGTCCCCGTTGCTGTTCCAGATGATCAAGATGATGGTGACGGTGGTGCTCGTGTTCACCATCTGCTGGCTGCCGCTCAACACGCTACTCGTGACCTGGGACAACGACCAGAGCGTGGGAACGTGGTCGCTCATCCCCTACGTGTACCTGGCGTGCCACTGGCTGGCCATGTCGCACTGCTGCGCCAACCCGCTCATCTACTGCTGGATGAACTCGCGCTTCCGCCAAGGGTTCCGGCAGGCGCTGGGCCGCCTGTGCTGCGGCCGCTGCTCGGCGGGGCCCATGGGGCTGGGCCCCAACGGCACCATGTCCATGGCGCGCGGCAACACGCTCACGTCGTACGTGTCGGTGCGGAGGAACAAGTCGCAGGCGGCCATCCCGCTCGTGCGCACCGCGCTCACCAACGGCCACAACCAGGCGGCGCAGCAGCTGCAGCAGCAGCAGGACAACGGCAACGGCAACGGCAAGCTCATCAACGGCTACCG
>NW_026267268.1:372580-373823 GCF_000697945.3 Frankliniella occidentalis | reverse complement strand
CTGGGTCAACGGGGGCGTAGGCGTGGGGGAGTGGGGGTCCAATCCAGGCCTGTAGTCCCGACAGACTACCAAACGAAGGGGTGAGGTGGGCGGTGGGCAGGGGCGGGCTGGGGAAGAGTCGGAGCAAGCAACGAAAAACATTGTAAGGGAAATAGAGGGGAATGTCAGGAACGACTACCGACTACCCGCACCACATCACAAATTGAAATGTACACAAAAAAGATGACAGTTTTAATTGCAAAACTATAGTCTCAAGCTCAACTAAAATTTTACTGAGTTTGGGCAGGTAAACTAGCCGTATACTCGTATCCCCTTTATACTGTTGAAGAACATTTTAGTTTTGCAGCATAAGCTGTGTGATACTTTTCGTTTTATTGCAGTTAAAGCTGTCATCTTGTTATACTACAGCTAGATTAGCAGACATACCGCACCTCGGCCTCGATGCTCGGCGCCGGCCCCACCAACCCTCCCTGCTCCGCAACCCCACCGGTCTCCGCCGAGCTGTTTAGCTTGGCATTTCCTTTGTGATATTATCAGATGAAAGGCGGCTTTGTGCGGCAAATCTCTTTATTTAGGGTGACTGCTTCGCAATTACACGGCGGGAGTTTCTATTTCAATACGATCCCGAGGCAGAACAAGCAGCCGAGCGGCTAGTTGAAGTTGACGCTGAGGCCGCCGAGGCGAAGACATGTTATTTCAAAGGAAACATAAGGTCTCCGGTCCGGGACATACTGGCAAAACAATGTGAATGTTTCTTCAGTTCACAGACTTTCCTTTGCCTTGTGGTGAAATAACATTTTAGCTTGGAAGCGCGTGCCGTTGGCCTCTCCTTTGTGATGTGAAGAAACGTTTGGAAGTCTGCAAAGGTGTCTACTCGACATTATTTTTTAATTAAGAATTACAAATCCTAGAAACGATGCGGTTGGATTTTCAATCCGATCTTCCGCTTTCACCCCCTTCAGCCCCATTCCCCTCCCTCCTCACCCTAATGTTCCACGTTCCACTAATACTAAGCCCACCAGGTAAAAGTCCATGTACGATATTTCATTTCGAGCGTTCTAAACCTTTCAATAGTATAAAATTACAGTCCTGTATATTTTTTTTTAGAGTTCATTGTAAAGGAGAACACGACACCTGCGACGTGGGACATGGCGGCAGGCGTAAAGGGACGGCGTACACTCGGTGGAAAACAAACTCCTGGAGGATAGGAGCGGCTTGTGGAGGTGGGATGGGCGGGTCGGAG
>NW_026267268.1:360921-367574 GCF_000697945.3 Frankliniella occidentalis | reverse complement strand
AACTAAGTTATCAACTAGTCAACGCCGCAGAGGGCGGGCCGAGCCGGGCCGGCAGCGTGCCGCACCGGGCGGGAACATTAAGGCAAACTGGAAAGCTGAACGGTGCGTCGTTGTGCTGATGGCACTGCGGATATTAGTGTGTTGGGGAGGGAGTGGGGTCTTATGAAGAGTCAGCGGAGAAAGCGTTCGAGTGATAGTGCAACACTTCGTGTCCCGTGGAAAGGACCTTGAATCTCCTGTTGAGGAGGGAAGGACTCTTGGCTCTCAGGTCGTGGTTGAACTCTTGAAAGATTCCTCTCGAAGAAGATGGATGAAATGTGGCTAAAAGCCTTTTTTTTTCTCTCTTACCATGACATTTTATATATTAGTTTCAAGTACAAAGTGACAATGTGAATGGAATTTGCCATTGTGTTATGCGTGCTGTAGGATTAACTTGTCTCTACTTTCATTGCAATGTCTGCAAAGGAAAAGCAAGATGTGACACAAAAGTGTCCGACAGAAATATTTCCATATGCCATGAGGCATAGTAAACCAAGTAGGAAACTACTGAAGAAAATGGTATTTACTTTTATAAACTGTTATTTTGAATGAAATGATTCCTTCTTGAAGTCACAAACTGCTATGAATGTTTAACCATTGCCCCTTGAAACTTGCAACTCTTGCATGTATTCAAGTATGTTCTTGCAGCACCGCTTAATTTTTAGCACGCAAAAACTTGCAAGGAGAGAATACTTGAATATTTAAAGATTTTGACAAAGGCTGCTTCAGGTAGGCCGACATCTCAGAAAAGATTGCGCAAGCTTCATAGGGCACTATGAATTAAAATACCTAGTATTATTTGTCAGTAGATATTTTAAATTTTAAATCTCTTCTGTATGATACAACACAAGAAACACAGAAATTGCTTTTGAAGATATGATTTATCAGGGCTAGCCTGAATTTGTGGCAATTCTGATTTACATAGAAGAAAATAGGAGAATGTAGTTATTTATTGGTATTTTATGTTCTAGTATCTGCATTTTGATCCTCCAGTAAAAGTTCAGAAAATTTTGTAAGAGACTCATTATGGAAATAAAGAGACAAATTTGATCTGTTAGTGAAAAATGTACTTTATCTGAACATAAGTATCATTTTGTGCCCTGATCATTTCATAATTGACAACTATACTAATACTAAAAAACATATGATCCATTGCATGGCGATTGGCACAAAATTAAGTGACAGACTTGACACAACCTACCCTTTTTTTTTAAACAATAAATGAAGCGTGAGTAACAGAAGTGATAAATACAGAGACAAGTATTTATAAAGATAGTGTTGTACAACATGTTGTAATCATGAAACTATATAAGAACATTGCTTATAGAAACCTTTTGATTTTAACATTAATGTATTTATCACTATCCAGGCGGCCCCAAACAGCATAATCATGTTTTGGACATTTAGGTACCTTTAGCAAGCTTCTACCAAAGACCAAAGTCAGAGTAAAATAAGACTGTGATATTGTAAAATATTGATAATCAAGGAAAGCTATGAATGTTTGTAGAAGGTGTATAACATTAATGGTATTTCATAACATTCTTTCACCAGAAGAATATTTATGATTCATTCCACTCCTGAATGCATATTTCCTCTGGTAATTTCAATGCTAGTACCTAACTCAGTTCATATTTCACGCTTAGACATAGGGGAATTGCTCCATCCAAATACTGGCTATCAAAATATCACGCAATAAAATACATATGTACATATATATACATTGCTATGACACTTTTGCCTACATGATTTTATAAAATGTATGTTAACTTCACTCCAGTTATGCGACCTCAGAACGCTTCCATCATACTAAAACAGTTAGTGAATGACCACTAGAATAAGCACTGCATTACAGTTAGGGTACTGATAGTTAACACTGTTATGTCATGTCATGATTGATAAATAAAATGGAAAACAATAATTAATAACAAAACAAGTACAGATCTTCAAGTTAGAAGGAGCAGTTACAAAATGAACTGAAGATCTTTAAATTGATACGCATGTAATTTCTATGGGTTTACATTCTAGAGCAGACCAATTGGCAAAGAGCTTCCTAAAAACTGTTATGATGTTAATCTATGAAACTCTTAAATAAGGGGATGATTAATACAATCTATCAATACAGCATTGGTAACTCAACTAACTAACGTTAGCATACACAACATTTCCATTTTGAAGTCAGTCAATAATCATAAAAATAAACATAAACAGATACCAAGCTAAACAATTGTGGCGATAAAACAAAGCTTTAATAGGAAATGAAATGGCGATCAGTGGTGTTTTCTTGCAACCATACTTGATGCTGGGTTGCCAATTGCAGTTTTAATGTATAACATCTATACATTCTTACCTCATATCAGGAACGTCAGAGAGAGACAATTCAAAGAGTAAAGTATAAGCATCAATAAATTCACAAATAAATGAACCCACATGTCAAAATGCATACTTACTATGATAATATGACAATTTTCTGCTCGGTCAAAAACTTAAAATATAACTCAACAAGAACAAATACAATCTGAATATGGGGAAAACATAACCCTTGAATTAATGAATTAATACATATCACAGGTTCTACACAGGTTCAATTGTAACAGGTATCTGTGTGATTGGCACATCTAGTAAAATATTAGATTTAAAATTGCACACAACCAATCAACCTGAATCTTAACAAATCTCAGAATGCATTTAGGATTATGTGAGATACAATAACCCAGTAGTCAACGTCTGAGCTAAACACAAAACTAAAGATAAATCCTAAGTAAAATGCATATGTACCGTATTCATCCAATACTAAGCCACAGCCGGAGGAAAGCTCGCCCCATATTTTGTGGGGGGGCCATAAGAAAAACTCCAATAAGACCTCTGCAAAATGGGCAAATCGGTTCAAAGCAACACTTTGTCTCTTGGCTATCAAAATGGGACAAAAAGGGCACGACTTTGAATCGAATGGATATGGTAACTACTGGAGAAATGGTCTTGAAGATAAAAATAGCATAATACATAGATCTGTGCTTACAAAGTATAGAACCACTACTGAACACAATTTACTGTACAAACAATTCCAGTAGCTTCAGAAGAAATTGATAGAATATGGTCTACACACTCTGTTGTTGAGCCAAAGGAGGCTGAGGTGAATGAGCAGGTGAAGAGGCTTGAAGTTGTTGTTGAATCTGTGTTGACACTAGTTGTTTTGTTGCTTTGGCAATATCATAGGCTGTTGAGCGCACTTGCTGCAAATACAAAGCTCGATCTGTTCCCATACTACTCTGCAAACCAGCACAATCGGTTTGCAGACGGGTTGTGTTGGTTATCAAGGCACGAAGTGCAGTCCGTATGGCTTCGTCAGTGGGGTTCTAAAGCATTAGAAGAAACAAATAAGGGAGAAGTTCAGAAAGAATAAAATCAAGAATAACACCTGAGCTTTCTGCGAATTTTACCTTTGGAAATATTGCTGTTAATTCAGCAACAGCAACTCGTATGCGTTCAGCACAGGGAACAAATGTGTCCCTATTTAGAACAGGAGCACCTTGCTCTTGCATTGATACCCAAAGTTCCTGAATACGTTTTGTTACCTGGTCAGTTCTCCGCATTACCTCTTCTGGTAGAGGCATGGTAAGAACTGAGCTCTGAAAAACCTGAAAAGATAAAGATATTTCCTGCAATTAACCAGTACAATCATGACCAGGGTTGAACTCAGTGAGGTAGAACTTACCTGATTTTTGGAATTTGTCCAAGGCGATGATCTTAGTCCTTCTCTTGGCTCATACATTGAGGATGGCCTCTGAATATGAGAAGATTGAAGAACAGGCTCTGACTCATGGCCATTGGGAAGAGGTATAGACATTGAATGAGGTACCATACGCCGTAGCTCTGCATTTTCAGTTTCAAGTTTGTGAACCTGGGTTTGAAGAATTAGAGGGTGAGGATTGCATGCAAAAAGCTGTAACCTATCCCAAAATGATCACTAACATACCATTGTCTGCATTCTTTGTAGCTCCATTCTCAGATCTTCAATGCAGGCATTTGCCGAATTGAGTTTTTGGCGTAGGTCTTGTTCTACAGCTAAATTATTACCTTCCAGAGTCTGTAATAAAATCAATCAAATTCTAATAACTGATGGCATAAAAAAAATAAAAAAATAACCCATTCACAACATTTAAGTAGTACCTTGTCAAGAGTGCTTTGAATGCTGCAAGGTGGGTCAGCCGATTGAGGACGAGCAATCTTGCCAGGTTCCTGTAAAAGTAATGAGCATTGTAGAGTTTATGTTAATGTATTTAACACACAGAGTTATACACTTTAAATACCATGCAAAGATACATACAACTACTTTTAAGCATTTTGCTAATTGCTCAGCGGTAACATAATCCTCATCAGATGCAACACTATCATACAATGGATCATCATCTGAAAGCTCTGATTGGTGCTTTAAGTTGCCAGCAAATTGACTTGATGCAGATGCTACAGAATAAAAAGTAAAATAAAAAAAGGAATGTAAAAGGAAAATCTACCAAGACTAACCAATGGGGAGAGTTCCATACTCACCAAACATTTGCCTTCTTCGTGCATCAGATAGGATATCAATAATGAGAGCTGCAAATTCACTTGAGCTAAATCGAGCTAACTTCTGACGACCTTGGTTTCTTGTAGCAGAAAGTTCAGGGTTAACAGGAAGAAAAGGCACAGAAGCATTCTCAATTGCAACTGGTCCACATGACCATGCTAAAGGAGTAGGAAAAAGAAAGTAGGAGAATTAGAGATTATTGTTATTTGAGTAAAGCTGTGCAATAAGGCAAAAAAGCATCTGCACACCTGCTTCAGTTTCTCGGCGGTCTACCTCATCATAAACATCTGTAGCTAGTTCTTCAAAGAGTTGATTAGGAAGCTAAAGAACCATCAAAAATTAAGGATGTTTCAAATGCTTTAATACTTCAGATAGAATAAAGTTTTTGAACTAGAAGAGTTGACCAACCTGTTGAAGCTTCATCTTTGCTTCTTGTGAAATTTCAGCAATTTCAATACTGTTTGATTTTTCTGGTAAAATGAGGTGCTGACCAGTTCTATGTTCTGGCTTGCGTCCATAAACAAAAAATGAGAGACGATCTGTGACCTCATACAAGCACTCAATAATACGTTCTGCTAAATCCATATGACCAGCACACCTTTAAATGGGAGATTCACAATAAGTGATTGACAGTTGAAGTGAATTTAAGAAATATTAAGTTTCTAAGTAGGTCTACCTTGCAAAGTAGGCTGGTGTGCGCCCTTGCTGATCCTCTTCATTGGGATTAGCACCATACACCAACAATAGTTCAACTTGTAATGCTTGTCCAGCTTGGGCAGCAACATGAAGAGGGGTTGTCCGCTTTTCCTAAAAGAAACAAAATTAATTTTATAAAGGAGTTTTACAAATATATGTTTCTGACACAGTAATCTAAATATTATGTCAAACATACAGGGTGAAAGAAATTAGCATCAGCTCCTTGAGAGAGGAGCCTTAGACTAGTCTCCAGATTGTTTGTTCGAACACTTGAATGTAGTTGCTGACTAAGATCAGCATCATCAGATGACACGTCATCCTTAGAAGGCCGGAACACAAATGATAAGGATTGATGCTTTGCTCTAATGAAATCTGCTTTGGTTGTGCTGAAAAAAAGGAGTATCGATTCAGGTGACTTACATCAACCTAGTTGTAATAGAGCGGCGCAAAATGTATCTCTAAAGTGTTTTGTACATACTGGAGGGGATCTTGCGGTTGTGGTTTACGACGGCTGCCTTTGGATGATGGATCTAATAAAGTGTGTTCCCAGATACTATTTGCACCACTGTTGTTCAATGTGCGTACCATCTGTAGTACCAGAAAAAGAGCTCCGTGGTTACATCAAAAATTATAAGACAGCACTCAAGAGGATCTTTAAAACATTTACATACTAGTAAATTTGATAGACTCCAATTCCCTTTCTTCAAAGATTTCACATGAGATATATGTCTTCCAAGACTTCTATGAATACTGCAGCATTCATCGCACAATAAAATGCAACGATTGATGGATGCCCACCCAGGTTCTGTCAATTAGGAAAAAAAGAGACAATTTTATTTTATGTTTAAATCTAGAATGAGTCACAACAGAAAATGTTTATCAGTATTAAGAACTGCTATTGAATAATAGAATTGTCAATTAAATTCGTATAACTGAAACCACATCATTCTTTAAGACAACGATTATTATCAGAAAATAAACAATTCAGTTCAATGAAAACAAGGGTGTGTACTACTCATAATAAAGATTAGAGTTAGTTAACTCTTACCCAGGGCACCGCAGTCGCCGCAAATCTCAGTGCCATTTCGAAGCTTTCCTTTCGACATGTTGTAAACAGCACAAAAAGTCCAACAATGTACTTGAAAGGGCGATAAACTAAATCATCTTATCGCTTGAAAATGATGGTAATTTGATTGACGAGAAGACATGGGGGTTAGGTTAGGAGAAGTAGATAGAAGAGGATAGAAGTCTATTTGTACTTTCTGCTGTTAAAGTTGAAAACAAGACACCCTGCAGCGAGGCTTCTCGTGAGAGGCTGAATTGCTCATACCAGTCCAAAAGAGGGAGGGGGGAG
>NW_026267268.1:358943-360871 GCF_000697945.3 Frankliniella occidentalis | reverse complement strand
GGGGGCGGGTCGGGGGCCGCATATGAGTTTCTCGCGTCGGAGAACATTTTATTGCAGATAAATGCAAAGTCGACTTCCTCCACCCCGGGAGGTTTCTGTTGTTTCAAAATCCCTCAATCCGGCCGCCCTGTCCGTCTAGGCAGGTGGTGCGGTGCAGCTTGGATATGTTGATGAGGATGATGAGGTCGGAATGATGCAGCTGCAGGCCGCCTACGGGAGAGCGGAGGATTGCATAAAAGCGGTAAGTGCAACGAGGGATATATGCAAGTACGGCCAAAGCAGAGAGATGGGGAGAGAGGGAGAGTAGGAGAGAGGACTGGCTTTTAGCTCACCGGAACGCCATGCAAGCAGCAAGCACCAGCCGACTTGTAAATCAGTGGGTCAATGCCAGACCGGCTCGAGCGAGACCGGATATGGACCAAATACGCGCGAGGTTTCCAACGCCGATTGGAATCAAGTTTATGGATCTCTTCGATTGTTGCACTGACATGCAAGAAAAGTACTCATTTAACGAAATAGCTACTGTTGTGTTGAAATAGGAAACAAAGTCATCATCGTGCAAAAGACAGCCGTGTGCGAAACGGGTCAAAGCCAAATCCTTGGCCAACCCATATTTTTTTCCCTTTCATTTTTTTCCGGCTGCTATGCTTTTAGCCTTAGCGTTTCGCGTGGGCGAAAACTCTGCTACGGCGACGTTCGCTTCGCAATGGCGTGAGAAACACACACTACTTACTGTACTCGTCCTTGTAGGAGCAGCAGGACAAACGCGTGTGACTCTCAGTCGCACGGACACACAGGTCGCGCTCAGAGCCGCCTCGCGGGGCACTG
The DNA here is from genome assembly GCF_000697945.3 of Frankliniella occidentalis. NCBI lineage: Eukaryota > Metazoa > Arthropoda > Insecta > Thysanoptera > Thripidae > Frankliniella > Frankliniella occidentalis. The sequence continues at coordinate 360,043 of NW_026267268.1, read as the reverse complement.
CGGGAGCAGCATACACTGAGGTGTCGAGCGAGGGGGTTTTCACTTCTGAAATACCGTGTACACCAAATGAGGTATTTCACGGGTATTTCACGTGAAATACACCGAAATACGCCTAAATATGCTCCAAAACGGTGAACTTTTTCTGAGAAATACCGACGAAATACACGTATTACGAAATACTGTGTGCACGGAAATCTCGAGTGAAAACCCCCTCGGTGTCGAGGCTAATAGCTCGGAGCCAATTACTCGTACGGTTCACTTCGTCATTACTCTACGCGGGACGTTCGAACGAACCACCAAAGGAGTGACAGGGAGGGTAGGGGAGGGGGGTTACCTCCATAAGTAGCATGGCATACCTGTGCCGCCGCGCTGCTACCGGGAGCGTGTAACTTTGCACCCCGACCATAGAGGAGCGGTGGCATAGCCAGCGCCCTCCGGCCGGGCGTGGCGGAGAAAACAGGAAGCTTAATCACCGGTTGTGGAGTGGAGAGCCTGATTGGGTAGAAAAACCGCATCAAGTGAGAGGGGAAGGAAAGGGGAGGGTGGCGGGGAGAAAATGCACAGTAAAGCGTGCGTTTTGTAGGGGGGGGGGGCGCTTAGAGAGGAATCCAGCTCCGATGAGTCTCGAGAGGAATTAAGAGCAGAGCAGGGGGATCGTGATGTCGGGGTTCGCAAAAGCACTTCGCAAAGCCGGCCTGACCATTATAATTTTACCCTTTTTTTTCCACAGCGCACTAGTTTTGGCAAAGTGGCGGCCTCCGCGAGACGCGCGTGTAGAGTCGCGAAGACTCGCCAGGACAAGCAGTTCCGGCTGGAGCAGCGCGCGCGGCGCGGGGCCAGTCAGTCATCCATCCATCCATCTTGGCATCTAGCCAGAGCCGACCGCCCCGGCGCCAGGCTGACGTAACCGCGGATAACGACTCGCTGATGACGGCGATCTGGAAGTTCAGGCCGCGCGAGGATGTGCTGCTGCGGCGAAGGAAGACGGACGGCCAAGTGCTGACCCGGGTGGCGTAACCCCGCGACCTTTCCTGGGCCAGCACGCAATTGTGTGTGTGAGAGAGAGAGAGAGAGAGAGAGAGAGAGAGAGAGAGAGAGAG
>NW_026267268.1:351598-357742 GCF_000697945.3 Frankliniella occidentalis | reverse complement strand
GAGGAGAGAGGGGAGGGGCGGGGAGGCGGGTGGAGGGAAGGCGGCGGGGCGGCGTCGGCAGGATGTGAGGCGAGAGAGGCGAGGGGAGAGGGAGGAGGGCGCCCGCGGCCAGCCCATGCAGGCAGCCACGCCGCCGAGCACAACATCGAGTGAGTGTTCAGTTCAGTCTCAGTCACTGCCAGGCTACGTCGCGACGCCTGCCGCGCCTCGCGTTGCTCGCGGTGTAAAAACGTCACGGTGACAGCTGCCGGCGAGGAGACGCACTCGCTTCGCCTGCTTCGCGACGCCTGCCCCGACGCCACGGCCGCAGCGTCCCGACGCCCTGGACCGCCCCTCGAGCGCACAGCGCACGTTCCCACCACATTCCAGGCACGCTGGCCGTGCCTTGTGCCCCCTAACGCCCCGAGGTGCAGAGCGCACCGGCCTTACGTACGCGCTCGCGTGTGTGTGTGTGGGTGGATGTGAGTGCAGTGTCAGGCAGTGAATCCTGCGCCGCAACGCCCGATGGACCACTCATAGGATTACTACCGAAAATGCACCGAAAGCCGTCGTCGTGCCCACTCGTGCTAGAGGTAAGTTTGACAGCCGACAACGGCTAGTTTCTGGAGTAGGCGAGCCCTGAGGGTCCTGGAGTCTATTCCAGAGCTCCGCTGTCACAGCCGTCGGCGACCCTTAGCGTCCTGGAGTCTAGTATGCCAGAGCTCCTGTGCCACAGCCGTCGGCGAGCCCTAGGGTGCTGTCATAGCCGTCGGCCACCCTTAGCGTCCTAGAGTCTAGTATTCCTGAGCTCATGTGCCATACAGCCGTCGGCGAGCCTTAGAGTCCCGGAGTCTGGTCCAGAGCTCCGCCGTCAGCGTCAGCCGTCACCCTCGAGCCCTCGAGCCTTGTGGCGCGCACCCCTGCCAACAGGTTTGACAGGCAGGCTGGTCGTGGGCGGAACGGGCTCTGGCAAAGGGTTGTGGGAGAGGGCCGGCTGAGCGTTCATTCCCTCTTTTTCCACTTTTTATACTCGTTTTGCTCGTCCCCTCCGAGCGCGGCTCGCCCCTTTGTGACAGACTGGGCGTGCAGGCGGCGGCGGCGCCGGCCTCGGCCCGCCCCCTAGGCTGGATTCGTTCCCTTCCCCCGGCCGGTCTCGGTTTCCATCGAACAAGAAAAAGGAGTAGAGCGGGAGGGTGCGGCGGGGTGGGCGGGGTGCTTGTAGTGCAACATTGTGCTGGCTGGGGGCTCTGCCCCGCCCCGCCCCACCCCGGGCCCCCGACCTGTGCAGGGTGCAGGCAGGTCCAGGTAGGGAGGATGACCCGACGGCTCTGACACGGGACTCCACTCAGGTATGCCCGCGCTGAATGAGGCGCGAGCGGCCCATGCTCATTGAGTGTTTTAATAACCGAAGGACTCGAGCGAAAACGAGTCGCTTACAGGTCGACGGCGATGAGGTGCGACGAAGACTCGGAAGGCGAACAGGCGCGGCTGGACCTGGGCTGGGCGACTGTCGCTGTCGCTGCTGGCCGCGGCCACACCCTCTCTTGTCTTCTCTTGTCCTGCTCTCGCTGCCCGCTATGGCTGCGGACATGCTCCGACTGCACGAGGGCTCTAGTAGTGATAGACAGAAAGAGAGATAACACCTCCTGCACTTCGGAGGTTTCGCCGCGGCCGCCGCAGCCGCATACACCACAGGGCATGTTCGTGTGAGCCTTTTGCGGTCGCCAAGTGGTCGCAACGGCGTCCCCATCCAGCAGCAGCACTAGCTGCAGCTGCAGCAACGCCGTGCCGTTGCACCTTGTAGCTAGATGTGTGTATGGGTGTATGTGTCTGTGTGCGTGCGCGCTCTTTACGGTGTGAAAAGTAAAGTGGACCCAACGTCGTGTCACTAACACAACTTTGTGGGCCAACAGTCGGGTGCGCGACGCGGCGGCGGGCGCGTCCCCCCCGACCCCCGTCGCCGCGTCCCTTCGGGGTGGTGACCCGTGACCTGGCTCGGGCTGCATTGTGTGTGGCACAGATAGGGGACGCGAGGGGCGACAACAACGGCGATAGAAAATAATGGAATAAATACATTAAGAGTCGCGAGACTACTCCGTGTCGCTCTCCGATGGTTTCGAACCCGCACCCGACCGTGCAGGATGTTCACCGCGGGGTGTACCCTGGCTATGCCGGCGGTCAGCCCGTGCCAGTGCCGTGTCCTCCTTCGGAGCGGAGTGGACTCTCGGCTCGACTCTCGGCCAGCCGCCGTGTCGTGACAAGATCCCGCGCAGCGATCTGGATGCCGTGCCCGAGTCTAGTAGGGCCGGCCTGGAGCCCCGCGCAGGAGGGGGTCTTAGACTAAGAGGAGGTTACCTTATGCTGGAGTCTCCCTCCAAGGGAATTGTCTAGAGACCTCACGTCGACACCAGAGCAAAACGGCCAACAGACGTGTTTCTGTGCACACAGGAAGCCCGCCAAAATTGGCTTCTAGACACCCGAAAGTGAATTAATTCTGCAGAGATTGCGCCTGCTGGAGGCTCCAGGGAAATTGCAAGGACTCTTGAAGCGGGACAGGACAACACTCCGCGGATGGAGGTTGCCTGTCGGATGCAGCTCCGCAGCTAGAGTCGTGATCGTGATCCATCGGCGCAGAACCTGGAGAAGGGGCCTCCCGTCCAGGTCTCGGAAGAGCGCGGCCCGCGGAGGCTTCACGGAGGTCCCCGCCGCGGTGCGTGCGCGAGGCCGTGCGCTTCCTGGCGGCCGCCTCGTGTCGCGTGCCCCGTGCAGTGGCGGTGTAGTGCACGCCCTGCACGCCCCGCGGCGGCCCCTCGCAGCAGCACGCATTCCGCTTCGGCCGCGGAGACGCCGCCGGACGACGCACGGCGGCCGGCGACGTCGGGACGGGACACTCTCTTGCTGCGGCTAATTATCTAATCTGCTCGGGGCAGGACTGCGCGGGGCGGACGGGACGTCTCTCTATAACGGCCAGTTGTTGGACGACCACCACCGCGGCGACGTGGCGACATCGTGTCATGCGACTCATCAGCGGTGACCCAAAGCGCTGCTCGAGTGCGGGTCCTATGGAGGAAGGCCGTCTCTCCTTCCAGTCGGACCGTCGGACCGCGCGGGCCTGGAGGGCGCGACTCTCCGCGGGAGCTTCTTCAACGTCATAAAAGGGTTCGACTCTCCGGGAGCACTCTACTTTTACGACGCGCGCGGGTCGCGCATGTGGCCGGGGCTGCGCGCCCCGTGGACCCTTACTGCGCCGACAGCGCCGCCGCCGCCGTCGCGCCAACGGAATGCGGCCGACTCACACTTTAATTATCGTGGAGAGCTCCTCCAGCTAGCAGCCCGCCCTGGCCTCCAGGAGGACCCCCAACAATGGAGCAGCAGGCCGCCGTGGAGGACAAAAGGGCCGCGGCGCCAGCATTAGCATCGGATGTCACGACCGGACGGGCGGCGAGCCCCTCGAGGCCCATTCCAGGTCCAGGACGCTGCCGCTCCAGAACACGGCTCCAGCACTCGCACTCGTCTGTCCAAAGACCCGCGCGCACGTGCTCTGCTGGAGGGGCCATGGCTGCAAGACGATATGGGCCCGCGTCCGCCGGATCAGATCACACCGCCCTCCTCCTGGTGCTGTCGACGGCGAGGTGCCCGTCCCGGCCGCGGGTGTCATGCTGCCGCGGGCCTCATCGGGCCGCAATCATCATCTCCTCGTTTTTATTTTCACGGCCGCGCACTGCAGCCGGTCCGGTCCGGCGGCTGCCGCGCCTTGCCCCTAATCCCTATGCATATGATCCCGGTCCGAGATCCTGATCCTAGATCCTGCCGGCGACGCCGCCGATGGCCGCGGCGACAAGTCTATCCCGCTCCCGCCCTGGGACCACCCCACTACTCAACCTCTCGTTCTTTAGTTGGCACACTTTCTCACATAACAAAACCAAACAATTCAACGTCAAAACTAAAAAAAGTCGCCTCGTACGCTATGGCCACCATTGCTCGCCTGGGAATTCCCCTTGAAAATAAATGAAAACACACAAATGTTCCGCTACGCTGGTGCGCCCGCGCGCCACGTCCTTCCCCTGGCTGTGCTGTAAGCCCCGCAGCGCGGACTGCATTGTTGCGTCAGGACGTCTCACTTGGGCTGCCAACTGTGGAGCCCCGCCACCCGCCTGGTCTGGTCCCTATGGAGGCTCCAGCTGCAGCCCGACCTGGCAGACCTGGCCGCCCGCCTCCCATGACTGCCCCCGAGCAGCCCGCCGCGCGCCCTGGTCTGGTCCCGAGCAGAGCTCGTTAGTTCCAACGCCGTCAACTTGGCAGCGGAACAGGACGCGGTGGTATGGCGGGGCGCGGTGCGGGCCGATTAGGTTGACAGTAGGCCGGCGAGGTGTGGGTGTGGCGCCCATGGTTTATGGTCCCCGCCGTGCGAGTCCCGACCGCAGGCAGTCCCGACACACCCTGGGCTGCTGTGCTGGGGCTGCCGTTTTACAGATTGCGCTCACTGGAACTGGAAACACAACACAGCGGCAGCACTCGGGAACTAAAAACTTTTTAAAGGGGTGCTTGAATGATCCAATGACATTGTGCAAAGGGGGGGGGGGAGGTGAGGGTGCCTTGAAAGTATAAACTTACCCTCCCCTTGCAGTACAGTGGTGAGGCCAGGGCACGCACGCACGCCCTGGCTCTGGCCTCACCACTGTACTGCTAGGGGCGTTTTTGCAGTCGTGCGGCGAGTCACTGTAACAAGAGGTCTGCTCGTCGTCCATCGATGAGGAGGACAATGATTGTGCGACAGGCTCTCGCGCCCACGACTCTGCACGCGGCTAGAGCCACACGCGCTGGGGTGGGGGCGCTTTGCCGCTTTGCCCCGACCGCTTTGCTCGCGCAGCTTGCGCAGTCAAAGTGGGCTTGTAATGCACCGCGATGCTTTTGTAATGGAAAAGCATCGGCGGCCGGCCGATGGGCCGCTGAGATGATTCACTGCGCGTTGCGCGGCGTGCTGCGTGCGGCCCGAGTGTCCGTGTGTCTGCCTGTCAGTGAGTTGTGAGTGTGTGTGTGTGTGTCGTTACGTATTGTGAGTAAACGTTATCGATAGCGATACACCAACCACGCCATCGACAACGTCATCGAAAAGAAGTGTTTTTATTCTTTGCTGTCTGAGATTTTTATTTACGAGTAAAACACTTGCTCTGCTACCTTGGCAGCCGCCTTTCTGCTTTTGTTCGGAGTGTCCGGCTTGTCCCCGTGGCCGATATCATTCTCATGGACTGAGCCTGTTTATGTTGTTGTTTGAGACGTCCGCGAAAGGGAACTTACTTATCCTGCTCGGACGGGCTCTCTCTCTCTCCCTCCCGTCGAGCGCTCCCGAGCCTCTCGCGACGCCCTGCGCCCGTTCCCGTTGGACGTATGGGTATCGCTTTGGCAACCGGTTCACTTTGTGCCGCATGTTGTGTTGTGTGTCGCCGCGAACCCGCAGCACCCCGCCCCGTCCCGCGGCGCACGTGAGCAGCACAAGAAAGAATACGGTTTTACAAAGACAAAAATCTTACTAGAATAACCCAACACTGTATGTTATTGTTATTTTTTCTGTTATTTTTTTTACGTGTACAGTACAGCGCTTTGGCATAGCCAATAAACGAAAGTCAAACATCCACTTGATGTGCTCGCGCGACTGTGTGTAGTCGTAAATCATCTGACGATGGAATGAAATACTCCATGTGATGCGCGGCAGAGAGAGAGAGGTGGGGAGGGGCGGCCTTGTAGTCCTCTACGGTCGTAATAGCACAGTTCCCAGACTTTGTGCCAAAATTTTGCTTTCTGCAGTTTTAATTGGTGTTAAAACCTTCGTGTCCTGGGCTGTAAGTCATGATGAGAATGAGGGGCTCTTCGCGGATCTCGCGGGCTTGCTTAATTACGACAAAAAGGCATCGCGGTGAAAATGAAGGGAAGAGATCCGCTGGGGAAGGGGGGGGGGAGGGAAGCTCCCGGCGTGAGTCAGGAGGGGCCACCGAATGGGTCGACGACGGCGCAGGCTGGCCACGTCGCGTCTCCTCCTCCTCCCACAGCCATCATCAGGCAACTTGCAACTCCTCAACCGCGCACGGCGGCGGCGGCGGCGTCGCCCTGCCCCGCCACGCCACGCCCCGGTCCCACGCTTTCCCAGCAGGGCGGGCGTCGCGGCGT
>NW_026267268.1:344273-349263 GCF_000697945.3 Frankliniella occidentalis | reverse complement strand
AACTCGTGTGTCCGATCGCGCATATCGCTGCTGCTGCTGCTGCGCCCGGCTATGCTCGCCGGGGCGGATCTCTCGTACATAACGTGTATACCTCCCCCCGGTAACGGCTGATAGCGACGGTCCTAAAACCCGACCGGCCGGCAAGGAGTGCTTTCTCACGCGAGCGAGTGTGTGAGTGCATCGTATCTCGAATCGCTCATTTTGCGCCCGGGTAGGAGGGAGATAGGAGAGCAGCCCATGGCGAGAGGGCAGGTGAGGGAGCGAGGGAGGGAGAGGAGAGAGAGAGGGATAGGTCGCCGTTGTTGTCTGGCTCCCTTGCACACTCGTCGTCCTTCGGGCTCACGCTCCTCGTGACGGAGGCCCATGTGGGTGGCCGCGGCCGCCTTGTCCGTGTCCGTCCCGGTGGCGGTGGCCCGGCCCCCGCGGCCGTCGTGCCCAGGTCCACCCGCTCTGCCGGCCACTCCAGCAGCCTGGCGATCCTGGCGAGGAAGGCGGCGGCGGCGGCGCGGTGCGCACATTTACAGGACTCGTCGCGATAAATCACCGCGCGAGTTTGTACAAAGACGGATGGCTGTTTCCCATTTTTATTTTAACGGCCTGTATTTATAGTGAGGCGGACGGCACTGGGCGTCTCCCCTGTTGCCCCCCGTTACGGCGAAAAGGCGAAGGGGGAAACTAACGTACGTTATTGAGAACGGTGCTGAAATAACGTCGTAAAACTGGTGGAAAGGTAGGATAGGCTGCCTCGGTGGCTGTGACTTAAACGCAAGTGAGCGGGTGAAGGGCCCTGGGGGAAGACCTATCAGAGTTGAAGTAATCTGCAGAGAAATCGATGGAAATCACAAGCCGTCAATGTGTTTCCGGCTTTTTTCTGTCTTCTTATTTTTTTTCACCTGCAGCCGAAAGTGTTTCTATGGCGCGCGCCTTCCTCTCATACTCGTCAGTTTTTACACGGAAATGAGAAAAATGTGCTGTTATGGTCTGTTATGGTAACACCCTAGTCTGAATAAAACATAATGACGTGAGTCTGCTCCTGGTTTGGGGCGCCACCGAGGTCGTAGAACCGAGAGTAGCGGCGCGGCGTGGCGCGGAGTGGCGGGGCGGGCGTGGAGCCGGTCCTGCGCGCCGGGCTCGGAGGTGTATAGTGGTCCCCGCGACTCTTCCGGCCAGGCCCGCCCGGCCCAAACGCGTTTGGGAAGTGCAATAATCGTTTGTGGACTCGCGCTACACACACTTACACACACGCGCGCGCGCACGCACACATTCACGCACGCCAACGGCACGCGGGCGCGAACTTTCACTCGATTTGAAAATGCGTTGCGCCGCCGACCGGCTGGCTGTTTTCGGGACCGGCGGCCACACATCCTGGCCGTTGTTCGGCCCCTCGGCTGGTCCTGCACAGCACTCCCCCCCCCCCCAATTGCCCCGAGGAGGGGCCCTGTGGAGGCCCTGTCCTGTTCCAGGTGCCCGTCGTGAGTCCTGTGACTGCCAGAAAGTGCGGAACCAGCGTAGCGCCTATCTGGGAGTCGCTGGCTGAGAGCGGGGTACGTATATACAGGCGAGGACAGGATCGTTGCCCTCTGGCCTTACGGCCCGCGCCGGTGAAGACAACCTCCGTTCTCCCCCTCGCACCCGCTGCTCCAGGGCCGTCGCCTCTTTCTCCCTCTGGCCGATAATGTTGTCTCAGCCGGCCCGGCCGGTTCTCCGGCGGCCGCGCGGATCGGATAGACGCCGCGATGTAGAGTCGCGGCGGGGTGGCCGTGACAGCGACCTGGGGCGGTGCCATGAGGCGGTGCCACGGGGCCGGTGGCTCCCGGCCCCCCTCGGGCCCGGCCCGGAGGAGTCATGGGCCAAAGTCATGGCAGCGCTGGTCGAGCAGGCGGCGGCGCGGAGGCGGGTGGCCGCAGCGGGCCGCACCTGTGCACTCCGGCAACGCACCAGGGAGCACACTTCCGGTGGGGCTGTATGTGTCTCAGCTAAAGCCGAGCCGGAGCGAGCCAACCTGCTGGGTGCCGCGGCGGCCCGGCCCGGTCCTTCTCTCTCCCCGTCTCTCTCGCTCTCCCCCTCTCTCTCCTTGCCTCTCTCTTTTCCACCCTTCCTCTCATACCCCATCCCTCTCTCTTCCTTCGTCGTCGTCGTCGCGCGTTCACGCTTCGCTGCCCCTCCCGCCCGACCTGAGAGGAGTCAGCGGCCGGCCAGCACGAGGCTTGCCAAAGTCCCTGCGCAGCAGGGCCTCAGTCAGCAGAGCCCCCGCAAGGGCCCCGGCAGCGTCCAAGACCAGACGAGTCGCTGCAGGGCAAGGCTCCAGTAGGGCCCGCAGCAGCACCAGAGCAGGGCGCAGCACGGACGCAGCAGGGCCTAAAGTAGGGCCTCAGCAGGTCTTGACGAGCGTTGGTTGTTTCAGGAGGCTGTGAGCGGGAACTCACGGTGCACGTCTGCTCTGATGGGCCACGGCGGAGGGTCCTGCACCGCTCCACTCCAGGGTTCAAGGTGTAGTGCAGATTGTAGGGGCACGTGCAGGACGGAGCACCGCGATGTCACGTCCACGGGGTGCACTACGCGCACCACTGCAGTCAAGGCACGGGGAAAGAAGAGGGAAAAGTCAAGTCAGGGTCAGGGTGCGCACAGGACCGAAGCACGGGACGCAATGCGGTTGCTGCTGCAACATCGTCCCCACCCCGCGGGCGCTGACTGCGCTGAACGGGTCTGGGTCCGGCGGTACACGCATGCAGCGAAGGAGCAGGGCACGGGCCGTGTTGATATCCGCGAGGTGTTCCTCACATGGAGTGTGTGTGTGTGGGGGGGGGTGTCCGAGGAGGCCATGCGCTGATCAGTGATGCTGCCGCGAGGCGGGGGGGCTCCAGCAGGGCGGCGGCCCGCGCGGTGAACATCTGCCCGGCTCGGCTGATGGGGACGGGACGAGTAGAGCGAGCGACCGCCGCCGCGCCCAGCCGGCAGAGTGAAGGGGTGCGAGCGCGCGCGTCCGCGGCGGGCACCGGGCACCTGGGTGTCCTGCACGCGGAGCCGCGCGACCGGCCGCCTCCCCTCCCCTTCCGCTCCGCGACACGTCAACGGCTCGCATGGTGCGCACAGTGTGCAGCGTGCAGCAGAGGGCCGGGGCCGGGGCAGGGGCGGCGCAGCCGCATAATCGTCGGGCCATGACTGACTCGGCCGTCGCTCGCCGCGCTGACGGCGGAGTGACACCCGCCGCCCGCCCTCCATGAGCCCGCCTGCCCCACTTTGTGCCGGGCGGAGCTGTCTGGCTGGAGGAGGAGGAGGAGGAGGAGGAGGACGCGACCGGATGCGTGACCCGCGTCGGGGAGGCAAGAGATGATATCGGAAACGGAATAATTCATTGTCTCTCCTCTCTCTCCCTTCATCCGGTGCCCCGCCCCGCTCCACTCCACACAACGGGAGCAACCCCACGGCGCGTGTGGCGGGTCGGGGCGGGGTGAGGTGAAGGGTTGTGTTCCGCGACAAACCTAACCTAACCTGTGGAGGAACATCACGGACACGCCCCGTGCTCCTGAACTCTAATTACTTGACAACGGCGACGTGACTGTCGCATATAGTCGGCCAAGGAGCGCACAGGAGGAAACAACCACGTGCTTTTCTTCTCGACCAGGTTCCGGTTTCAGAGCGCGCGGAATACCTACATCAGCGTGGAGGTGCACGACGGTGCCCTTGTACGTGTGCATTGTTTTTGTCACGACCCGCCGATCAGATGAAGGAGAGGATATAACCGCTCAACTGGCGGCGGCGGGAACCTGACTCTATGGAGGGTCACTCCCTCCCCACCGACCGCTCCCCCCCTCGCCGACCTGACGGATGCTCTCTCGCACCCTAGCTCTATATATTTATTCTGTATCGAAAAGAGTGTGCGTATGTGTGCGTGTGTGTGAGAGAGAGAGAGAGATAGAGAGCACGTACATGCGTGTGATCGGGTCGGTTCGCGCCTCCATCGGAATGGGTGGTGGGGAGAGACAGAAGGAGAGTAGTATACGGTCCTCCTCGCCCGCTCGCGCGCGTGGCTGGCGCGTGCCACCCGTTGTCGCGGGTCGGCGAGGTGGCAGCTGGGTCTCGTGTGCGCCGCCGATCCCTGTAGGTACGACAACGACCGATCTGCTCTCCATCACCTCTCCGTGATCATCACACCTCCTCTTCACTGCCGCACGCCGTGGCCGCGCTAACGAGTCGCACTTTGCGCGTGGTGATCTTCTGCGGTCTATACGGTTCAGCCGAGGTGCTCTCTGCTCTCCTTGCGGTTTGTTCCGCGTGCCGTGCGTTACGGCGGCCGCGGCGGCCCCGGCCGGGACGGAGCGTGTACATTCTTTGCGCGGAATCATCGCGGGAGGAAAGAAAAAATTGGTGAGCGCGAGGCGAGCAACGGCGGTAAATGCCTGTCCAGTCACGGGGCGGGCCGCGGGCGTTGGCCCGGCGAGTATAGCGCTCATCGGATCGGCGCGGCGGCAGCGGCCAAAGGCTCGCGGACCAACTCGCGGCCAGACCAAACGTGTGTGGAGCGAATTCCGGCGATGAGAAAGTCGGCGGTACGATGCGTTTGCGTTGTTCGGCGAGGGTGGATGGCCGCGGGGCCAACTTTGATTCGCACTGACAAGGGAACGTCTTTCTCGCTAATTTTGATCTTTGTATTCGTTTCAAGTTCGCGCCATGTCTTAAAACTGAACATGAAAGTCGGTTCCTCCTCCTCCCGTCTGCAATTTTAAAGCTGCAATACGAAATTTCATCAAGACAAGGAAGGGTGTTCTGAATCTAAGTAACTTTATATGAGAAACCAAGAGATTTATGCGATTTTAAAGAAGACTCTTTGTGGAAGTCCACACACTTTTTCGCTGCGTGCTTTTTGGCAATTTCGCGGATGGAGGCGTTGATACAAATGAGTCCTTACATTTTTTTGTCGGTCTGCGTCATCAGAGATGACTTCTGCGAAAGCAGCAGGAGAATTATCCTTGCGGCGTCGCGGGAAGAG
>NW_026267268.1:334153-340998 GCF_000697945.3 Frankliniella occidentalis | reverse complement strand
GGGGGGGGGGGGGTAGCGAGAGAGCGCTGTGCCAGCCTCGGCGCCTGGACGGTAGGCCGCCCCCGTAGAACTGTCGCACGGCAGCGCAGCGGGTGGCCTATCCTCGCGAGGTCAGGCGCGCGCGCTCACGCCTACCCACATTTGTTGTTGTTGATGTTGCAGGCGTAAAAGCAGCGAAAGTGGTGGTTGTTAGTGTCGAACAAAGTGGGGTTAAGCTGTGGAGGAAGAAAGAGGGGGGAGGGGGAAGGCTCACCTCACACCTCACACACATATAGCCTCGCTCTCGCTCTTCTCTTCTTGACCCCCCGCAAGAGCAGCGGAAACCAGAACGCACACCCCTTCCCGAAGGTCCCGACGGTCCCGACGGTCCCGACGACCCCGGCTCCGGCCGCACGGAACGCTCATTGTTGTGGCACGTGAAACAGAACAAGAAAAAGGATACTTTTGACGTGGCGTGCGCGCTGCGGCGGCGGCGGCAAGTGCCGACGATTCTTTTTACTCTCCGTCTCTCTCTCTCTTACTCTCTGTCTATCTCTGTCTTCCTCCCTGCCCGCCTCTCTCTCTCTCCCTCACCCATACTTTTTCCCTCGCCACGCTGATGATGGTGGTGGCGGTGGTGGTGGTTTTCTGTTGCTGCAAATCCTTTGGGTACCAACGGCAACAAAGAGCGTTGCCGCCACCGCTGCAGTCGCTTGCACTCTGAACGAACCGGCGCACCACCGGCGTGTAACGGGAAGGGTGCGCACACACGTGTGTGTGTGTGTGTGTGTGTCGCAAACTCCTCGCGCGCCATACCGCACGCCGGTTACTTGCAAAACGCGACCGACCCCGCCGCAAATACACGCACACACACACGCACATGCACATGCATGTGTGTCTTATGCATATTTCTCGTCGGAAGTATATACAAGTCACGCATGTGTGTGTGTGTTTGTGCGCCGGAGGGTTTATCTCCCATTTGTTGCCGGCGGCCTTATGCGCGCACAGTCTAGTGTGGAGCGCACCGTCTCGCTACATTCATGCTACATTACCGACGTGTATTACAAATGTTTGCGGTATTGTATGAGTAGGTCCTCCCAGCAGTGTACTACGTGCGGCCCTGGCGCTCCTATGTACATGCCTCGTTATCACCAGAGGGTCCCTGGACACGTCCGTTTATCAGCACCTCGCCGGCCCGTCCGTCACCCGCCCTCTCCGGTCCTCTCTCCCCCTCTTTCTTCCTTTACTCGCGCACTCGGCGTGGTTTTATGCACGTGTTTCTTTTTGCTTCACTGTAAAAACAAAGGGGTCTTCCTATGAATTTAGAGTTCTTCTGGACTGAAGTTTTTCTTACAGACCAGTACTCTGAATACAGAATACAGAAAAAATTCTAATATATTAAACTTTGATGTTCAGTGTAAGCTTGAAGATTCCCTGTGTTGGTCTAAAATCAAAGATTCAGAGTGACAAGTCTGAAAAACATTTACTGAGTATCCAGATGATTTTTTTTAAACAGCAATGTTTAAAAGTGCGAAGTGCGACACGGTGCTGTGCGCCCTTGCGTTAGGAAGGCCTCCTTGATTGTTCGCCACCCTCTGCCCTCCTCTCCGCCCCCTTCTCCCTTTGTCTCCCTCTCTCAGTATTCTTTCTCCTGGCCCGACTGCTGGGGCGGTATCAGCGGCGCCTATAGAGGCGCCAGGCGCTCCGCTCGGTGCGACTGCGCGGCCGGGAGGGGGCGGGCAAGGTAAGAAAAGAGGAAGGTTCTAAAAGGAAGGAGTGGGTATATTGAAGACGGGAAGGGGGAGGGGAGGGGGAGTGAAAGGACAATTGAATGAAGGTGGACAGGGGCCTTTTGTTCGGGGCTCTCCGCGTCCGCTCGCGCGCGTGGGCGGCCCGACCGGTATGTATGGTAGTGCCGAGCACTGTTAAAATAATAGCAATAGTCTGCACACTGTGAGGAGACTATTACATTATGAAACACACGCTCGATATCTTTTGAGTATAAAACTCGCGGCGAACGCATGCTTGAGTGCGCCTGCTTGAATGCGTTCCGTTCTTTATAGCGAATTCTTACCGGGGTTTGCTCTGATAATGTTTCATGATGGTCGGTCGTTTAACTGTGTAGCACACAGAGAGCGAGAGAGGCGGCGGAATGGGCGTTCCTGAGGGAAGAGCCGACAAGTACGAGAGGGAACGCCCGCCCCACCTCGCCCCGCCACGCCCTGGCTCGCGATCGAGTGATACTGCCCTGTAATTTATACCGATCTGGCCGTTTGGGCCGAAGGAGTCGTACCGGGGGCGCGGCGCGGCGTCGCGGTCGGGTCGGGTGCTCGAGCCGGGCACCGGCCGGGTACCTCAAGGGAAGGATATCTCACTCCGGCCGAACAGCGTGTGCGCGTGTGCGGAGATATGTACGACAGGCTGCACGGCACCTACACCGCAACAGCAACGAACAATGCGTCGTCATTCCGTTGTTTGCTGAGTAAACTTTTCCCGGTCGGAGTTTATCAATGATGTTAAACTTTATCAACTAGCAGCTAAAATAAAGTCTCGAAAGAGTGTCTGTCACGATGTACTCAAAATGTGCCGCACCTATATTGCGAGAGCATTGCGAAATGCGGGGTTTACCTCAGTTGTACAACATTTCCTGCCCATGTTTCCCCTTTGCTGACAGCTCGAGGGGCAGCAAAATGGTTTGTTTGTCCGCTCTGTTTTCCTTTTCTTTTCACGGCCTTGCGGTTTCGCGTCGCGTCTATCGCCGTCGGCTGACCGCCGCGGCCGCGCCGCCCCCACCGCCTCGAATTGGATCGCCTCCGCGGCCATCAGTGGGTGCGAGAGAGACGCGCGGGCAAATCGCGTTGCGGGTTTCGCGGCGGATCGCGTTCGAGAGGGAAAGTGCAAATAACAAAAGTGCAGAAAAAGAGTCTGCAAGCCGGCCCGGCGGCGGCCCTAGCTATCGCGTCGTTACGTTCGGTTTATTGGTTGTTGTTTTTTTGTCTGACAGTGTCGTGTTTTTTTGTTTCCCCAGGAGCCGCAGTGATCCTGCAGGATGCGAGAGCTCAAGAGCCCCGCGGTGGGGGTGGCGCCCCCCTACAGCCCGCTGGGGCCCCTGAGCCACCTGGGGGGCGTCGGGACGCCGCTGTCGCACCGGACGAGCGAGACGAACCTGCGGCGGTGCGGAGGCGTCACCTCAAGGTACGGGGACATTGAAACTACCAATCGTTTACTTTCATTCTAAAGTGAATAACTTGAAAATTAATTGTGTTAAATAGTGTGTAGATGTTAATTTTTATTTATGTCTTTTACTAGGGCGTCACAGAAAAGCTCGCTGCTCTATGATTTTCTCGATGGCAGAGATCTTGGTCCACAGCGTTCCGTCTCACTGGTAAGTTTTAATTTTCAATCAAATGTACCTCTGTTTATGTTTTTAGTTTTCGCTTTTCCTTGCCGTGTCGACGGATGTGCACCTGCTCGCGCCCCCGTGCCGTGACACATATAGCGATGGCGATTCGATCCACGGTAATGGCCGGCATTACATTGCGGTTCGCTGCTAATCCATCTTCCCATCCTTCTCTCTCGCTCTCAAGGAGAGCGTCGGCGAGCGGCGCGCTCAGTGCCGCCGCACAATGAGTTCGACACGTATATCACTTTGCGACGCGGGGACACGACGCGTTACGCGCGCCGCCCCGCCCCGCCCCGCCGCACGCTCTACCCACGTGCGTTCGCACACCGCGCTTTTACTCTCATTTGTCCGCGGGAGGCCGCACCTGGACGGGATCTACCTTTTTATTGACAACCCTGACCTGATAGTTGAAACACGTAGAGTACACACAGGGCGTCCAATTATTTAACGAAGAAGAACAATCTTAAAAAACGAATAGAAACCCTTTGGAGGGTATCAGAAACCATGTCATCGGGCTTCACCTTTAGTCACGCCTTAAGTAGCGACTGGGGCGGGGTCTGGACTCTCTGCATAATGGGGGGCAATCCGCGTCCCCTAAGAGTCGCAGATTACAGACATCTAACCCTCATAGCCAGCCCCAAGTGGTCCGCAAGTCCCGGAGGGCGCGGTGCCCCCCTCGTCCGAAAAGCAGTAGCGCTCTAGACAGGGGACTGTCCGTCCTGGCTTTCCTCTTTATTTTTTTCTTCTACCCCCCCCCTCTCTCTCCCTCCGGTTGTGTCGGGTACTGCCTGACCTGTACTGGACGAAATAATGTCCTTGACTGGCCTTGTGGAAATTAACCCATCCCACCAGCCCCCACAAAAAACTAAACAAAAATTGTGACACTTTTAAACATCATCTATGCCCAGTTGCAATAAGAGAAAGCAGACCGTTTTATTTTTTGTATTTATTTTTGAAGCTAAAAGAAAAATCTCTGTTGTTGCGTACGCTTGAGCTTGTATGCAATTACTGTAAATCTTGTCCTGGAACAGAACCGGAGGGACGCTTCGCTCCCACCGCCGCCCCTCGCTCTCCCTCCCCATCCTGCCAGAGCTAGCTCCTTGTCATCACAACCGCCATCAGATCTGCTACTCGTCCATCGTGCATTTACTCCCCCCCCCCCAACCACCACCACCCCTCGTCCTCGCATTGTGTTGTAATCAGTCAGTCACACACACACAAGGGGTGTTGATTTTTAAAGCAACCCCCGCTTCCCCTACTCCCCCTCCCCTTCCTCGCGCTGCTGGTCCATCACGCTTGCTTCGCCCCCTTCGCCCTCCTGCTGCCGACGTTCTGATCTCATCTAGGAGTCTAGGAGCAGGAGGAGGGAGGAGCGCATAGCTAGCCGTGTCCGGCCGAGAGCAGCGCGGCGGCGGGGTCCGCTTTTCTCACGTCGCAGCAGCAGCGGTGGCAGTGGCCGGGCCGACCACGCCGTGAGAAACACTGGACTCACGGCTGGACGAGCCGCGGCCGCCGCCGTGGACTGTGCCGGACACGACGCGCGAGGGCCCGCCCGGCCTGCCCGCTGCTTTATTGTAGGACAGACCAAACCGAGGGGAGTTAGTTGTAGTTAACCCTTGCCTGTGTGCTTCCAGCCGGCGGCAGCGTCTTTTCTACCCTCCATGCCATAACAAATAAACACACGAAAACGGAAAATGCCGACAGCAACAAAACGACGCTAATGAAAAGGCGGCTAGAGTGTTACGCTTTTTGTGCGCGATTTTATTTTGTTAGCAGAGAGCGAGAGGAGCCCGCTCGTAGAATGAAAATTGGTTGGCCAAAAAAGGGAAGAAATAATGTGGGAGGAGCAGTATAGAGAGGAGAGGGGAGCAGCAGCGGGTCATGAAGGACGGATGCTACAAAAGGCCCCCCGGGGGGCCCCCGGGCTCATGAGCTCTCCCACGCCACCACGCGCCCAATCATGAGGAGAATCTGGACTCCATGGGCCGGCCGGTCATAGGCCATGGGCCCCGTCCCGTCCCGTTCGGGTGACCGTGCGGGCCCCGCTGCATCCGCCCGCCCCCCGAGCCGAGCCGCAGCCGGGCCTCAGAGGCCCGCGGGGCACGAGTGAAGATTCCTTTCTCGAAGCCACCTCTCTCCTCTCCCCCCTCCCCCCTCTCTCCTCCCGGTATCATTAAGGACCCCGTTGTGTTGCAGACGACGCTCAGCCCGTCGGCCGCCGTGCCCGTGTCCATGGTCAGCTCGCCCGCCTCCCCCGGCAGCGTGTGCACCAACGGCGACCCGGACCTGGAGCCCAGGATGGCGCAGCTCGAGACGCTGGAGGCGAAGGTGAGTGAAGCGAGTGGAGCCGCAGAGCTCGCGAAAAAGGGTATGTCAGGTGTGGGGTTCGAACCCACGACCCCATGAGGGGACCAGAACTTAAGTCTGGCGCCTTAGACCACTCGGCCAACCTGACTGCGTGGAGGGGGAAGGGTTCCCGCCGCTACAAGGACCCGCAGCCGGGCGCATGCTCGTGGCCGCGCGCCAGTGGTGGGGGGTCCCGGCGGGCGCGGGAAAACAAACGGTGGCGCTCGCGGGCGCGGGCCTCGCGGCGCGCCTTTGGCGCGGGGCCTAGCCCGCCTTGCGACTCGCGGATCCGAGCGGCCGCTCTTATCTGCTAACCTTTGGATTTGTTTCTACCACTGCAAACCCAACAACAGTGTACTAACGGGAGCACAAGACAGGAAAGAAACTCTATAAGGAAGCGTGCACCCAGAAAGTTTGTACTATGACAAAAGAGACAAGAGAAAGTATACTTCCCATAGTACACACCTTCTTGCATGTGCGCGTTAAAGCACCACAGCATACTGCATGTACTATGTACACTGTCAGGTTTGCAGTGAATGCTCGGGGATGATTTCGAAGCTTACGAGGGGCGATGTGCGACGCTGTTCATGACAAGTCCTCTGTTTCCTCTCCGCAGATGGCGAGCATCGAGGTGTCCCTGTCCACGACGCCGAGAAGGAAGAAGAACGGGTCGATCGGGTCCGCCGCCGGGGTGACGGCCGCCGCGGCCGTGGCCACCAACGGCGTGGGCGTGGCCAACAACAACTCGCCCTACCGCCCCAGCCTGTCGCTGTCGCTCGCCCCCGGCCAGCAGCACGGCCAGCAGCATGGACAGCAGCCCTCGCCGGGCCACAACGGCCACGCCACCCCCGGCCACGGGACGCCGGGCCACCACGGCTCCCCGAGCCCCGCGCCTCCCTCCAACAACCGCGACATGGGCCGCGAGCTGGACGCACTGCGCAACGCGCTCCGGGACAAGGAGAACCTCATCCAGAGGTAAGTTGTAGGCGTCGGGTCGAGCCACGATAACTTGGCGAGCCTCTCCTTCGGCTTTTTCGTCACGGCGTCCGGCGTATGTCCGCAGCCTCCGCGGGCAGCTCATGCACGGGCCGCCGCCCGCGACGCCCACCCCCGCGCC